>NC_092096.1:36661407-36767936 GCF_045679555.1 Salvelinus alpinus | reverse complement strand
TACCATCTCTCTGTCCACCACCACACTACCATCTCTCTGTCTACCACCACCACACTACCATCTCTCTGTCCACCACCACACTACCATCTCTCTGTCTACCACCACACTACCATCTCTCTGTCTACCACCACCACACTACCATCTCTCTGTCTACCACCACACTACCATCTCTCTGTCTACCACCACCACACTACCATCTCTCTGTCCACCACCACACTACCATCTCTCTGTCCACCACCACACTACCATCTCTCTGTCTACCACCACACTACCATCTCTCTGTCTACCATCACACTACCATCTCTCTGTCTACCACCACCACACTACCATCTCTCTGTCCACCACCACACTACCATCTCTCTGTCTACCACCACCACACTACCATCTCTCTGTCTACCACCACCACACTACCATCTCTCTGTCCACCACCACACTACCATCTCTCTGTCTACCACCACACTACCATCTCTCTGTCCACCACCACACTACCATCTCTCTGTCTACCACCACACTACCATCTCTCTGTCTACCACCACACTACCATCTCTCTGTCTACCACCACACTACCATCTCTCTGTCTACCACCACACTACCATCTCTCTGTCCACCACCACACTACCATCTCTCTGTCTACCACCACCACACTACCATCTCTCTGTCCACCACCACACTACCATCTCTCTGTCTACCACCACACTACCATCTCTCTGTCTACCACCACACTACCATCTCTCTGTCTACCACCACACTACCATCTCTCTGTCTACCACCACCACACTACCATCTCTCTGTCCACCACCACACTACCATCTCTCTGTCTACCACCACCACACTACCATCTCTCTGTCTACCACCACCACACTACCATCTCTCTGTCCACCACCACACTACCATCTCTCTGTCTACCACCACACTACCATCTCTCTGTCCACCACCACACTACCATCTCTCTGTCTACCACCACACTACCATCTCTCTGTCTACCACCACACTACCATCTCTCTGTCTACCACCACACTACCATCTCTCTGTCCACCACCACACTACCATCTCTCTGTCTACCACCACCACACTACCATCTCTCTGTCCACCACCACACTACCATCTCTCTGTCTACCACCACACTACCATCTCTCTGTCTACCACCACACTACCATCTCTCTGTCTACCACCACCACACTACCATCTCTCTGTCTACCACCACACTACCATCTCTCTGTCTACCACCACACTACCATCTCTCTGTCTACCACCACACTACCATCTCTATGTCTACCACCACACTACCATCTCTCTGTCCACCACCACACTACCATCTCTCTGTCTACCACCACCACACTACCATCTCTCTGTCTACCACCACACTACCATCTCTCTGTCTACCACCACACTACCATCTCTCTGTCCACCACCACACTACCATCTCTCTGTCCACCACCACACTACCATATCTCTGTCTACCACCACACTACCATCTCTCTGTCCACCACCACACTACCATCTCTCTGTCTACCACCACCACACTACCATCTCTCTGTCCACCACCACACTACCATCTCTCTGTCTACCACCACACTACCATCTCTCTGTCTACCACCACCACACTACCATCTCTCTGTCTACCACCACACTACCATCTCTCTGTCTACCACCACCACACTACCATCTCTCTGTCCACCACCACACTACCATCTCTCTGTCCACCACCACACTACCATCTCTCTGTCTACCACCACACTACCATCTCTCTGTCTACCATCACACTACCATCTCTCTGTCTACCACCACCACAATACCATCTCTCTGTCCACCACCACACTACCATCTCTCTGTCTACCACCACCACACTACCATCTCTCTGTCTACCACCACCACACTACCATCTCTCTGTCCACCACCACACTACCATCTCTCTGTCTACCACCACACTACCATCTCTCTGTCCACCACCACACTACCATCTCTCTGTCTACCACCACACTACCATCTCTCTGTCTACCACCACACTACCATCTCTCTGTCTACCACCACACTACCATCTCTCTGTCTACCACCACACTACCATCTCTCTGTCCACCACCACACTACCATCTCTCTGTCTACCACCACCACACTACCATCTCTCTGTCCACCACCACACTACCATCTCTCTGTCTACCACCACACTACCATCTCTCTGTCTACCACCACACTACCATCTCTCTGTCTACCACCACACTACCATCTCTCTGTCTACCACCACACTACCATCTCTATGTCTACCACCACACTACCATCTCTCTGTCCACCACCACACTACCATCTCTCTGTCTACCACCACCACACTACCATCTCTCTGTCTACCACCACACTACCATCTCTCTGTCTACCACCACACTACCATCTCTCTGTCCACCACCACACTACCATCTCTCTGTCCACCACCACACTACCATATCTCTGTCTACCACCACACTACCATCTCTCTGTCCACCACCACACTACCATCTCTCTGTCTACCACCACCACACTACCATCTCTCTGTCCACCACCACACTACCATCTCTCTGTCTACCACCACACTACCATCTCTCTGTCTACCACCACCACACTACCATCTCTCTGTCTACCACCACACTACCATCTCTCTGTCTACCACCACCACACTACCATCTCTCTGTCCACCACCACACTACCATCTCTCTGTCCACCACCACACTACCATCTCTCTGTCTACCACCACACTACCATCTCTCTGTCTACCATCACACTACCATCTCTCTGTCTACCACCACCACAATACCATCTCTCTGTCCACCACCACACTACCATCTCTCTGTCTACCACCACCACACTACCATCTCTCTGTCTACCACCACCACACTACCATCTCTCTGTCCACCACCACACTACCATCTCTCTGTCTACCACCACACTACCATCTCTCTGTCCACCACCACACTACCATCTCTCTGTCTACCACCACACTACCATCTCTCTGTCTACCACCACACTACCATCTCTCTGTCTACCACCACACTACCATCTCTCTGTCTACCACCACACTACCATCTCTCTGTCCACCACCACACTACCATCTCTCTGTCTACCACCACCACACTACCATCTCTCTGTCCACCACCACACTACCATCTCTCTGTCTACCACCACACTACCATCTCTCTGTCTACCACCACACTACCATCTCTCTGTCTACCACCACACTACCATCTCTCTGTCTACCACCACCACACTACCATCTCTCTGTCCACCACCACACTACCATCTCTCTGTCTACCACCACCACACTACCATCTCTCTGTCTACCACCACCACACTACCATCTCTCTGTCCACCACCACACTACCATCTCTCTGTCTACCACCACACTACCATCTCTCTGTCCACCACCACACTACCATCTCTCTGTCTACCACCACACTACCATCTCTCTGTCTACCACCACACTACCATCTCTCTGTCTACCACCACACTACCATCTCTCTGTCTACCACCACACTACCATCTCTCTGTCCACCACCACACTACCATCTCTCTGTCTACCACCACCACACTACCATCTCTCTGTCCACCACCACACTACCATCTCTCTGTCTACCACCACACTACCATCTCTCTGTCTACCACCACACTACCATCTCTCTGTCTACCACCACACTACCATCTCTCTGTCTACCACCACCACACTACCATCTCTCTGTCCACCACCACACTACCATCTCTCTGTCTACCACCACCACACTACCATCTCTCTGTCTACCACCACCACACTACCATCTCTCTGTCCACCACCACACTACCATCTCTCTGTCTACCACCACACTACCATCTCTCTGTCTACCACCACACTACCATCTCTCTGTCTACCACCACACTACCATCTCTATGTCTACCACCACACTACCATCTCTCTGTCCACCACCACACTACCATCTCTCTGTCTACCACCACCACACTACCATCTCTCTGTCTACCACCACACTACCATCTCTCTGTCTACCACCACACTACCATCTCTCTGTCCACCACCACACTACCATCTCTCTGTCCACCACCACACTACCATATCTCTGTCTACCACCACACTACCATCTCTCTGTCCACCACCACACTACCATCTCTCTGTCTACCACCACCACACTACCATCTCTCTGTCCACCACCACACTACCATCTCTCTGTCTACCACCACACTACCATCTCTCTGTCTACCACCACCACACTACCATCTCTCTGTCTACCACCACACTACCATCTCTCTGTCTACCACCACCACACTACCATCTCTCTGTCCACCACCACACTACCATCTCTCTGTCCACCACCACACTACCATCTCTCTGTCTACCACCACACTACCATCTCTCTGTCTACCATCACACTACCATCTCTCTGTCTACCACCACCACAATACCATCTCTCTGTCCACCACCACACTACCATCTCTCTGTCTACCACCACCACACTACCATCTCTCTGTCTACCACCACCACACTACCATCTCTCTGTCCACCACCACACTACCATCTCTCTGTCTACCACCACACTACCATCTCTCTGTCCACCACCACACTACCATCTCTCTGTCTACCACCACACTACCATCTCTCTGTCTACCACCACACTACCATCTCTCTGTCTACCACCACACTACCATCTCTCTGTCTACCACCACACTACCATCTCTCTGTCCACCACCACACTACCATCTCTCTGTCTACCACCACCACACTACCATCTCTCTGTCCACCACCACACTACCATCTCTCTGTCTACCACCACACTACCATCTCTCTGTCTACCACCACACTACCATCTCTCTGTCTACCACCACACTACCATCTCTCTGTCTACCACCACCACACTACCATCTCTCTGTCCACCACCACACTACCATCTCTCTGTCTACCACCACCACACTACCATCTCTCTGTCTACCACCACCACACTACCATCTCTCTGTCCACCACCACACTACCATCTCTCTGTCTACCACCACACTACCATCTCTCTGTCCACCACCACACTACCATCTCTCTGTCTACCACCACACTACCATCTCTCTGTCTACCACCACACTACCATCTCTCTGTCTACCACCACACTACCATCTCTCTGTCTACCACCACACTACCATCTCTCTGTCCACCACCACACTACCATCTCTCTGTCTACCACCACCACACTACCATCTCTCTGTCCACCACCACACTACCATCTCTCTGTCTACCACCACACTACCATCTCTCTGTCTACCACCACACTACCATCTCTCTGTCTACCACCACACTACCATCTCTCTGTCTACCACCACCACACTACCATCTCTCTGTCCACCACCACACTACCATCTCTCTGTCTACCACCACCACACTACCATCTCTCTGTCTACCACCACCACACTACCATCTCTCTGTCCACCACCACACTACCATCTCTCTGTCTACCACCACACTACCATCTCTCTGTCCACCACCACACTACCATCTCTCTGTCTACCACCACACTACCATCTCTCTGTCTACCACCACACTACCATCTCTCTGTCTACCACCACACTACCATCTCTCTGTCCACCACCACACTACCATCTCTCTGTCTACCACCACCACACTACCATCTCTCTGTCCACCACCACACTACCATCTCTCTGTCTACCACCACACTACCATCTCTCTGTCTACCACCACACTACCATCTCTCTGTCTACCACCACCACACTACCATCTCTCTGTCTACCACCACACTACCATCTCTCTGTCTACCACCACACTACCATCTCTCTGTCTACCACCACACTACCATCTCTATGTCTACCACCACACTACCATCTCTCTGTCCACCACCACACTACCATCTCTCTGTCTACCACCACCACACTACCATCTCTCTGTCTACCACCACACTACCATCTCTCTGTCTACCACCACACTACCATCTCTCTGTCCACCACCACACTACCATCTCTCTGTCCACCACCACACTACCATATCTCTGTCTACCACCACACTACCATCTCTCTGTCCACCACCACACTACCATCTCTCTGTCTACCACCACCACACTACCATCTCTCTGTCCACCACCACACTACCATCTCTCTGTCTACCACCACACTACCATCTCTCTGTCTACCACCACCACACTACCATCTCTCTGTCTACCACCACACTACCATCTCTCTGTCTACCACCACCACACTACCATCTCTCTGTCCACCACCACACTACCATCTCTCTGTCCACCACCACACTACCATCTCTCTGTCTACCACCACACTACCATCTCTCTGTCTACCATCACACTACCATCTCTCTGTCTACCACCACCACAATACCATCTCTCTGTCCACCACCACACTACCATCTCTCTGTCTACCACCACCACACTACCATCTCTCTGTCTACCACCACCACACTACCATCTCTCTGTCCACCACCACACTACCATCTCTCTGTCTACCACCACACTACCATCTCTCTGTCCACCACCACACTACCATCTCTCTGTCTACCACCACACTACCATCTCTCTGTCTACCACCACACTACCATCTCTCTGTCTACCACCACACTACCATCTCTCTGTCTACCACCACACTACCATCTCTCTGTCCACCACCACACTACCATCTCTCTGTCTACCACCACCACACTACCATCTCTCTGTCCACCACCACACTACCATCTCTCTGTCTACCACCACACTACCATCTCTCTGTCTACCACCACACTACCATCTCTCTGTCTACCACCACACTACCATCTCTCTGTCTACCACCACCACACTACCATCTCTCTGTCCACCACCACACTACCATCTCTCTGTCTACCACCACCACACTACCATCTCTCTGTCTACCACCACCACACTACCATCTCTCTGTCCACCACCACACTACCATCTCTCTGTCTACCACCACACTACCATCTCTCTGTCCACCACCACACTACCATCTCTCTGTCTACCACCACACTACCATCTCTCTGTCTACCACCACACTACCATCTCTCTGTCTACCACCACACTACCATCTCTCTGTCTACCACCACACTACCATCTCTCTGTCCACCACCACACTACCATCTCTCTGTCTACCACCACCACACTACCATCTCTCTGTCTACCACCACCACACTACCATCTCTCTGTCTACCACCACCACACTACCATCTCTCTGTCCACCACCACACTACCATCTCTCTGTCTACCACCACACTACCATCACTCTGTCTACCACCACCACACTACCATCTCTCTGTCTACCACCACACTACCATCTCTCTGTCTACCACCACACTACCATCTCTCTGTCTACCACCACACTACCATCTCTCTGTCTACCACCACCACACTACCATCTCTCTGTCTACCACCACGCTACCATCTCTCTGTCTACCACCACGCTACCATCCCTCTGTCTACCACCACACTACCATCTCTCTGTCCACCACCACACTACCATCTCTCTGTCTACCACCACACTACCATCTCTCTGTCTACCACCACACTACCATCTCTCTGTCTACCACCACACTACCATCTCTCTGTCTACCACCACACTACCATCTCTCTGTCTACCACCACACTACCATCTCTCTGTCTACCACCACCACACTACCATCTCTCTGTCTACCACCACACTACCATCTCTCTGTCTACCACCACACTACCATCTCTCTGTCTACCACCACACTACCATCCCTCTGTCCACCACCACACTACCATCTCTCTGTCTACCACCACACTACCATCTCTTTGTCTACCACCACACTACCATCTCTCTGTCTACCACCACACTACCATCTCTCTGTCTACCACCACACTACCATCTCTCTGTCTACCACCACACTACCATCTCTCTGTCTACCACCACACTACCATCTCTCTGTCTACCACCACACTACCATCTCTCTGTCTACCACCACACTACCATCTCTCTGTCCACCACCACACTACCATCTCTCTGTCTACCACCACACTACCATCTCTCTGTCTACCACCACACTACCATCTCTCTGTCTACCACCACACTACCATCTCTCTGTCTACCACCACACTACCATCTCTCTGTCTACCACCACCACACTACCATCTCTCTGTCTACCACCACACTACCATCTCTCTGTCTACCACCACACTACCATCTCTCTGTCCACCACCACACTACCATCTCTCTGTCTACCACCACCACACTACCATCTCTCTGTCCACCACCACACTACCATCTCTCTGTCTACCACCACACTACCACCTCTCTGTCTACCACCACACTACCATCTCTCTGTCCCACTCAGACACTCCAAAGGCAGAAGCCACAATTGAACTTGTATCGCTCCACTGCCCACTGCCCTACTCCCTGCTTCCATCTCTTTTTCTCCCTCCCTCTATCCTACCACCAGCCTCCACCATGTCCGTTGATTCTACAGCCACTCCCCCGGCTCTTTAGCCAATGCCCTCCGAACACAAGTTTGTGTATGTGTATGTGTGTGTGTGTGTGTTCGTCTTCTTCAGTGGTTGAGATGATGCAGCTGTCTCCTTATAATTATGCCCTTTCCTCATAAACTGAGTGTCCACCCCCCCCCCCCCCCCCCCCCCCCCCAGACTCATGCCAGATCAATCCGGTCTCCAACGACAGTGTCATGTCTCCAACATAACATCCCAATGCATAAACACGCACACACACACTCGTTGTGTGTGAAATCAATGTAGGGCTGGCTTTGTGCGTTGCGCTATTCGTGTGTGTGCTCACGTATGAGTGTGTCTGTACATACATAACAGGGCTGTTGTTTGCCTCTGTGGGGTGTTGCTGTTCTGGTTGCTCAGTGGAATAGCAGGTGTGTGTGTAACGCCACTTGCTGTAGCCAGTCACCTCTGCTATCTAACGTGTGACCGACCTGGATCCAGTGAAGCAAAGCAGAGATGCTTCTGTCTCTATACGTTGATGGAAGACACGTTCACTCACTCACACGTTTCAAACACTCACTCATACTTTCTCTCTCACTCTGTCCCTCTAATTCACTCACTCTAATGCCCTGGTTCATGCTCTCTCTAACTCACTCACGCTCTAACTCACTCAGTCACTCAGTCACTCAGTCATGCTAACTGGCTCCTTCAGTCTCTCTTCTTTACCTCGTCTCACAGCATAACCTTTCTATTTGTTTCTTTGGTTAGGCCGACGTTAGCCATTTTCGCGTGTGCTAGGCTATCCTGGGAAAGTAAACTTGGCAACGTGTCGTATTCTCACATGGGGAGAGGGAACATAAGGTCCGTGCATGGGCAAATTAGAATGTTTTAGCACCACACAAATAAGGGACAGTTCCCGGCTCCACACACTCTCAATGCGTGGTAGCCTTATGTCTGCCGCTCACAGAATGGAATTCCTTACACAATGCAACAAAACAAGCTCCTGGGTTTTTCAAAAGTGAATTATCTTGATTTAAAATGTTTCCCGATCTGTGACTTCATTGTTCTGAACCGCGAGCCGACCCACGGTTTGAAAGAATGTTTTCATTCCACCCGCTAGCAGATTTATTTTGCGGCTCACCCACGGGAACCATGGGTATCTGACCCAATGCAGGATTCTACTGATGATTAGCTCAATAGGGTAAATGCAGCCTATATATTTATTACCTCTATGCTGCATCAGTTGGGCTACATGTGATAATGCTTATTGCTAATAGCATAACTGATAGTATGGAACATGCATAGGCGATATGCATGTTCCAATATGTACAAATAATTTGTAACAAATGTCAAATTTATCCAGGGGGGGGGGACCCCGGACCCCTTAAACAGGGGGGAAGAAGAACCCATACTTCAATAATATCCTTATGACATTGAATCAGAGTATTATCGACACAGTCAGAACAGAGTCATCCAGGTGCGTCTTCATAATGTCATCCCTCCCCGGCTCTGCTCTCCACTGACGCCGCCCCTCTCACTCCTCAGATCTCCTCTCTTTAACCGTGTCTGACACAACAATCAATACTTTCACTTTTTCTTTGTCCTTTTTCCGTTCGTGGTTTTTTTCTCTGGCCATATTGACTAGGTCACATAGACGTAATTAAAATTGATGGAGTGGAGCTGTGGTGACCGGACTGTCCCTTTTATTCAACCCCCCCCCCTCCCCTCCCCTTCGTTTAAGAGAGAAATAGAGGAAGATATAGAAAGAGAGACGGAAGACAGGGATTAAGAGAGAGCGAGTGAGAGGAAAGGAAATATTTGTATAGAGATCTATACTGTTTGTTTGCTGCTAGTCCTCAGTGCTGTATTGGAGGCTCAATATAGCTGTGTTGGCCCCTGTCTGTGGACAGAGTGCTCTGGCTCTGGCTGTGTGTCTGGGATATGCCGCTGTGTCCCTGTGTAAGCCTGTCTGTGTACAGAGTGGCAGAACGTTGTGGTTCTGTGTTTAGAATGCTGCTATATTGCTATGTCGCTACCACTTAGCCTCCTTTACCGCTGCTGTTCTGCTGCAAAGGGATCAAGTAAAGCATGTTATGTGAGGGATGTCAGACGAGAGGAGGAGAAAAGAGGGTTCTCCTCTCTTCACTGTCTGCCCCGCGACGCACGGCATGCTGGTCATTCCACACCATACCTGATCGATTACAAGGATTAGTGTGTGTGATTGTGTGTGTGTGTGTGTGTGGTACTGAGCACTTTATTAAAAGGGGCCTTGAGTTCCCCTAATTTTCTCCCATCTTTGTGGTGTTAAGCATGGAAAGTGGTGTCAATGTATTATTGTTGAGAATGTAATGCATGGGCAGAGCATATACAGTGAGGGAAAAAAGTATTTGATCCCCTGCTGAATTTGTACGTTTGCCCACTGACAAATAAATGATCAGTCTATAATTTTAATGGTAGGTTTATTTGAACAGTGAGAGACAGAATAACAACAACAAAATCCAGAAAAACGCATGTCAAAAATTTTATAAATTGATTTGCATTTATTGAGGGAAATAAGTATTTGACCCCTCTGCAAAACATGACTTCGTACTTGGTGGCAAAACCCTTGTTGGCAATCACATAGGTCAGACGTTTCTTGTAGTTGGCCACCAGGTTTGCACACATCTCAGGAGGGATTTAGTCCCACTACTCTTAGTAAGATCTTCTCCAAGTCATTAAGGTTTCTAGGCTGACGTTTGGCAACTTTTCTATGGGACAGGGATTTTCTATGGGATTAAGGTCTGGAGACTGGCTAGGCCACTCCAGGACCTTCATTTGCTTCTGTTTGAGCCACTCCTTTGTTGACTTGGCCGTGTGTTTTGGGTCATTGTCATGCTGGAATACCCATCCACGACCCATTTTCAATGCCCTGGCTGAGGGAAGGAGGTTCTCACCCAAGATTTGACGGTACATGGCCCCGTCCATCGTCCCTTTGATGCGGTGAAGTTGTCCTGTCCCCTTAGCAGAAAAACACCCCAAAGCATAATGTTTCCACCTCCATGTTTGACGGTGGGGATGGTGTTCTTGGGGTCAAAGGCAGCATTCTTCCTCCTCCTCCAAACACGGCGAGTTGAGTTGATGCCAAAGAGCTCCATTTTGGTCTCATCTGACCACAACACTTTCACCCAGTTGTCCTCTGAATCATTCAGATGTTCATTGGCAAACTTCAGACGGGCATGTATATGTGCTTTCTTGAGCAGGGGGACCTTGCGGGCGCTGCAGGATTTCAGTCCTTCACGGCTTTGTGTGTTACCAATTGTTTTCTTGGTGACTATGGTCCCAGCTGCCTTGAGATCATTGACAAGATCCTCCCGTGTAGTTCTGGGCTGATTCCTCACCGTTCTCATGATCATTGCAACTCCACGAGGTGAGATCTGGCATGGAGCCCCAGGCCGAGGGAGATTGACAGTTCTTTTGTGTTTCTTCCATTTGCGAATAATCGCACCAACTGTTGTCACCTTCTCACCAAGCTGCTTGGCGATGGTCTTGTAGCCCATTCGAGCCTTGTGTAGCTCTACAATCTTGTCCCTGACATCCTTGGAGAGCTCTTTGGTCTTGGCCATGGTGGAGAGTTTGGAATCTGATTGATTGCTTCTGTGGACAGGTGTCTTTTATACAGGTAACAAGCTGAGATTAGGAGCACTCCCTTTAAGAGTGTGCTCCTAATCTCAGCTCGTTACCTGTATAAAAAACACCTGGGAGCCAGAAATCTTTCTGATTGAGAGGGGGTCAAATACTTATTTCCCTCATTAAAATGCAAATAAATTTCTAACATTTTTGACATGCGTTTTTCTGGATTCTTTTGTTGTTATTCTGTCTCTCACTGTTCAAATAAACCTACAATTAAAATTATAGACTGATCATTTTTTTTGTCAGTGGGCAAACGTACAAAATCAGCAGGGGATCAAATACTTTTTTCCCTCACTGTAGCTGGACACAAATTATTATCTTACAATAAAGATTGCACACAAATGCTTCTCTGAAATGGTCTTGGACACAATGCTTCTCTAAGAAAAGTCACGTAGTGTTGGTCCCCCTTTGCTGCTATAACAGCCTCCACTCTTCTGGGAAGGCTTTCCACTAGATGTTGGAACATTGCTGTGGGGACTTGCTTCCATTCAGCCACAAGAGCATTCGTGAGGTCGGGCACTGACGTTGGGTGATTAGGCCTGGCTCCCAGTCTGCGTTCCAATTCATTCCAAAGGTTTTCAGGTTGAGGTCAGGGCTCTGTGCAGGCCAGTCAAGTTCTTCCACACTGATCTCGACAAACCATTTCTGTGCACAGGGGCATTGTCATGCTGAAACAGGAAAGGGCCTTCCCCAAACAGTTGCCACAAAGTTGGAAGCACAGAATCGTTTATAATGTCATTGTATGCTGTAGCGTTACGATTTCCCTTCACTGGACCTAAGGGGTTTAGCCCGAACCATGAAAA
Organism: Salvelinus alpinus; assembly: GCF_045679555.1. NCBI lineage: Eukaryota > Metazoa > Chordata > Actinopteri > Salmoniformes > Salmonidae > Salvelinus > Salvelinus alpinus. Next base: position 36,755,059 of record NC_092096.1, on the reverse strand, counting down.
ACAGCCCCAGACCATTATGCCTCCCCCACCAAACGGTGGGCACTATGCATTGGGGCAGGTAGCATTGTCCTGGCATCCGTCAAACCCAGATTCATCCGTCGGACTGCCAGATAGTGAAGCGTGATTCATTACTCCAGAAAATGCATTTCCACGGCTCCACAGTCCAATGGTGGTGAGCTTTACGCCACTCCAGCCGGCGCTTGGCATTGCACCTGGTGATCTTAGACTTGTGTGCGGCTGATTGGCCATGGAAATCCAGTTCATGAAGCTCCTGACGATCAGTTATTATGCTGACGTTGCTTCCAGAGGCAGTTTGAAATTTGGTAGTGAGTGTTGCAACCGAGGACTGACGAATTGTACACGCTACACGCTTCAGCACTCGGTGGTCCCGTTCTGTGAGCTTGTGTGGCCTACCACTTCGCGGGTGAGCTGCTGTTGCTCCTAGACGTTTCCACTTCACTATAACAGCACTTACAGTTGACAGAGCAGCTCTAGCAGGGCAGAAATTTGATGAATTGACTTGTTAGAAAGGTGGCATCCTATGAAGGTGTTATGTTGAAAGTCATTGAGCTCTTCAGTAAGTGCAATTCTGCTGCCAATGTTTGTCTATGGAGATTGCATGGCTTTGTGCTCAGTTTTATACACCTGTCAGCAACGGGTGTGACTGAAATAGCCGAATCCACTCATTTGAAGGGGTGTCCACCTACATTTGGCCATGTAGTGTATATTTTACACCTCACATAGACATATACACATTGAACATTGGCCTACTCTGACCTGTGGTAATATGACTGTACAGAGTGTAGGTTGCCTGTTGTTGTGTACCATTGTGACTGTGTTCTACGGCTCATACCACATGCAACTGTCCCTCTAACTCTGTACATAAAACTGTATATAAGGACTGTAGTTATGATCAGCTATTGTGACTTTGTTGGAGTGGTGTGAAGCTCGCCACCATTGGACTGTGGAGCCGTGGAAATGCATTTTCTGGAGTAATGAATCACGCTTCACTATCTGGCAGTCCGACGGATGAGTATGGCTCATACTAAGGACTTTTATTGAGTGTTATTCCGTCTGTCTATAAGGCCTGTACAATCTCTGCTAATAGAAGAACAGGAGATGACCTAAATAGAGATGGACATAATGGCAGCATTGTGAGAATAGACATGTTAAAAAGAGTGAGGTGTGAGGGGGAAGTGACTGACTAATGACTATACTGGGAGAAGAGAGAGAAGGGAAAAGAGAGAGAGAGAAATGGAGAGAAGAGAGAGAAGGGAAAATGGAGTGAGAGTGAGAGAAAAGAGAGGAGCGAAGAGAGAGGAGTGAAAAGAGAGAGAGAGAACAGAGAGATGAGTGAAGAGAGAGAGAGAACAGAGAGAGGAGTGAAAAGAGAGAGAGAAGAGGGAAAAGAGCGGAGAGAAGAGAGTAGAGTGAAAAGAGAGAGAACAGAGAGAGAGAGAGAAACGATGAGGGGGTGATGGTGAATTGAAAGTGTGTGTCTTAATATGTCTGTACAGACTGTAGGACACTTGATGCTAGCTAAAGTAACCATATTCCATAGATACAGCTATCCATCAACTTGTCTGTTGTGATTGTACTTATGATTAGCTATGGTAACTGCTTTCTACACAAAGAATATACTGCATCTTATATTGGCATGACTCTAGCCTGTGGTCATATTTCTTTATGTACAGACTGCAGCTTAACGGTTAGATTAGACAGGTTTAGTCAAGGTCATATTCTGACCTAGATTGTAATAGAGCTACCATCATTCAAGTTTAGCCTTCTTAGCATGGAGCGATATTTTCAAGGAAGACCCTGAGAGGTCGTAACGTGTTGGGTGCTGTGAGTTTAGTTAGCTAAGACTTGATCTGCGTCTACCTTGCGTCTGCCATGTCTGCGTTACCTTGCCATGTTCATTCAATCCTGGTCTCGGAAAGCAACAGTGTATGCAGGTTTTAGATCCAGCCCAGCACTAACAGACCAGGATTCAGCGAATTCAACTCATCGTCTAACCATCTGACCTTAATTGAATCTGCTGAATCAGGTGTTATGTTGGTGGGCTGGGACAGGGAGAGAAGAGCACTGCAGTGATGCGTGTTGGGATAGTGTGATTGGGACTCTTCTCATGGTTGTTAACAGAGTGATTGAGATGGCTCGTTAATGCTCGTTAAGGAGATAAGAAGCGGTTGTGTTAATTGGTTGTGATGACGATAAGGAGGCTGGCAGAACATTAAGAGTGATGGACAGCAGAGAACTCTACTGATCACTGAGTGACTGTCACTATGGTCTTATAGAGGGAGGGAAAGGGAGAGAGAGCGAGAGAGAGAGAGAGATGCACTTCATTAACGAGATTAAGGTTAATGATTAATGGTTAAAGATGCACTATTAAACTTTTGTATGATTCCAGCCAGTAGTTTTGGAAGTGGTACTCACGATCCAAAGCTGGTCCCTGTTTGTTTTTGTGTACTATGTCATCCAATTGTGTACTATGTCATCCATTTTGTGTTATATGTTACGAATTTAGCAATTTGTGTGCTGTGTTACGAATCCAATTCGTGCAATATGTTACACATTTCTTGTGCTTAAGATCTCGGAGTGCATTAATGGTTTATAGACAACTATATCTCTCAGGTGAAATCTATAAAAAGTTTACAGAGATGGTTACCCCATCTGCCTAACATATAGATAGGAGTAAAATCAACTGACCATGTCACACCCTGATCTGTTTCACCTATCTTTGTGCTTGTCTCCACCCCCCTCCAGGCGTTACCCATCTTCCCCATTATCCCCAGTGTATTTATACCTATGTTCTCTGTTTGTCTGTTGCCAGTTTGTTTTGTTCGTCAAGCCTATCAGCGGTTTTCCCCTTGCTCCTGTCTTTTTCTAGTTCCTGTTTTCTAGTTATCCCGGTTTTGACTATTCTGCCTGCCCTGAGCCTGCCTGCCATTCTGTACCTTAGGGACTCTGATCTGGATTACTAACCTCTGCCTGTCCTTGACCTGTCGTTTTGCCTGCCCCCTGTTCTAGTAATACACTTTTGTTACTTCGACACTGTCTGCATCTGGGTCTTCTCCTGAAACGTGATAGATCATGTAGTTTACACCACAGAGTCTCCACGTAACAAAAGGAGGCAGCGTAAAACTCATTAAGGCAAACACAATAGGTTGTGTTTAGGGCTGTGGCGGTCACAGAATTTTGTCAGCCGGTGAATTTCAAGCAAATAACTGTCGGTCTCAAGATAATTGACCTTTAATTAACATAAACATATTTAGCATCTCCTGGCTTCCACACATAGCCTACAAGCCATTTTAAAAATTATAATAAATCGATGTAATATAGCCTACATCCATTACAGGTCTAAAGAAGGATAATATTAAGAAAATGTAGTCTATTTCAGAAGAAAAGAATAGCATATTCTGAGTTGTCCCTGTGTAGGTCCTGCTGTGGCGATGCCAAATGACTTTGGGCTACACTAGTTTATTTAGCAGACAAGATATGCTTATATTTCCATGGCATTATTTTATAGTTTGAAGAATACAATTGAACAAAGTTGAATAAAATAGAAATATTTTATCCAAATGATTTGAGTGAGTGCGCACATATGGCTATTCTGTGTTGAACGGTTAACAATGAAATAGCTATTCCTATATGCTTAATTTAGAGTTATTAATGTAACTTTAGTTGTTCTAAAAACGTTGGGATATATGTTTTGATTGTTAATACATTGTACATTGCATGATGAGACTCTAATGATGATTTGAAAAAAGTTGCATGAAAGGCATGAGCTCTGCTTTGTTTATTGCGCAGACTGTACTGTACACACTGCATTGGTTTCTCATTCACAATTTGACAAGCCCTTGATAATGCCCAAAATTTCACAGCGGCATCCCCTTTGTGTCCGTAATGCACCCTAAAAAAATCCATGCCTTTTGCGGCCTGGAGTGCTGCGTTGTGTCCTTCTCCCTGCGTGTGCTGCGTAATCGAAGAGCCTCTCACTCACATGGCTCTCAATCACGTGATCGGGTCTTTCTCACAGGCTACAAGTGAAGACAGACACATCGTGGATGCAGCTGCTCGGGTCCTCATCCAATTCCGAGGTGCATATTGAAGATAATGGAAGAACTGTCCACATTTACTTTTCGTCAGCCAACAAGATGAGTAGCCCTAACGAACAGCAAAAGCGCTAGCCTATGTCAATCTACTATGCCCCATAGTACAAATTTTGACCTATTTTATTCTGTGCGAGAAATAAATATTCCAAACAAAGTCTGGGACAGTTGTGGGATGCGATAGATCCCAGATTAATACAACCACTAGCAGCAAAAAAAAGTTTTTATGCAATGTGGCTGACGCAACAGATCAGAACGATTAGCTTAAAATGTTGATAAACTATTAGGCTATTTCTTCACATTATAAGCCCAGCAATGCGGACATGGTAGTAGGCTATAAGGGCAAATGATCCTTTAGCGTAAAACACCATTATCGAAAGTGACCGCAAATTCAAATATGCATGTAAAGCTTTTATTATAAAGGTGCATTTTTATGGTAAAAATGATCTTCCCCAAACTTGAAACTCACATGCTGCTTATGTATGACAATTAGGCTCTACACCCCTTGTAAAGCAGATTAATGTGCTTAATTTTAAGAAGTTATTTGGCCACTTTAGTTGTGATACAAACCTTATTAAAACATATACAGGTAGGCCTATGGGCTAGGCTACACGAGGTGTGCGACTACGATTACAAAAAGTCGCAAAAAAAGGCATTGTTTCTTAAGCTGGGCATCATTCACAAGTGATAATATACAATTCACATGTGATAGGCTAATATTGTCACCCATCAGACTATTCTTGATTTAATCTTGTCTTTACATATACTAAATAATATGTGTGACATTTGTGTTGATTTAGAATGGTCCATTATCATGCGTTATCTATGCACTTAAATAGTGAATAGAGAAAACTTTTCCCCGTGGTTTATTTTCATGCCAGCCAGGTAAGCTACACTCATGTTGTAAATATAAGCAATGTGCTTAATATAAGGAAAGTTGAGAAGTAAACATAGTAGGTCTAGCCTATAGAAACCTCTTTTTATTAGCTACCATCACTCTTTTCTCCTGCAATTGCATAGCCTATAGAAATGTTGTGAACCATGAGCTCATGGGTTCTCATCAAGTGTTTGATTTTCAAATTCATTTGTATTGATGTCAGAGTGGCTCCTAACCACCGGTGTGGCGGTTGTACGGTCACCGCCACAGCCCTAGTTGTGATTAAAATCTAATGTGATTTCACACCACTTGGCTGGCTTCTCTGATTTAATCTACTGCTGGCTCTGGACTGGAGGGATATACAAACTGACGGGTGAGGAGAGAGGGGGACAGAGGAGGAAAATGGGGAGCAGAGTAAGAGAGGAGAGGAGGGAGACAGGCAGAGAGAGGGAGAGAGAGAGAGGGAGAGAGAGAGAGAGAGAGAGAGAGAGGGAGAGAGCGAGAGAGCGCGGGGTAGGGGGGAGAGGGGGGAGAAAGGGGGTGTCGTGTCACAACTCGTATCACTACAAGTGTTTGCCACTGTTTATTCTGTCGCTCTGTCAACAGGAATTAGTCAACTTCTCATCCTGTGTGTGTGTGTGAGAGAGATTTTGTGTCTGTGTGTGTTTGACTATGTGTGTATGAGCATGCCTGCGTGTATGCACATGTGTAGGTGTGTGTGTGTGTAATGAGACTGAGGCAGAGTGAAGAAAGACCATACGCCTTGATTCTGTCTTAATACGCCTTGATTAGGTCTTATGTAGCAACATTTGAAATCGTGTTTTTTACATTGGATAAAAGCATAGACAGAGAGCTACAAAATTATATATCATACACTGCATTTGAGGAACAATGGGAAAGTAATTTTGCTTTGAAAGTTGATAAACTTGTAAACTTTTGAGAAAATGGCCTTTGAATGTTTTGGTACTACTATTGGAGAGCTCTTCTTTGGCTACACCCATTCCGCATCGTTCACACCCTCTTAAGCTTTAGCCCCACCCAACTCTTTAAGGGTTGATCCGAGCTTTCTGACCTAACAGCAGCAGTCAAGCACCCAAGCTAACTTGCTAGCTACTTCCAGACATCTAAGTGAGAGAGAACAGTTCACTGACCATACCTCACCCTAGCAGAGCTGGTTATGCTGTTATGTTATACAGAGCGTTGGTGAATGCAACTGTGCTGTCAGATTGTCCGTTTGTAAATTCAGAGCGTTTCGCATTCAGATGAGTAGGGTTGATCCGACGGCAGTCAAGCATCCAAGCTAACTGGCTAACATTGGCTAGCTTGCTAGCTACTTCCAGACACATAATGAGAGAACACCCCACTCTGTTTTACTCACCCTAGCAGAGCTGGGTAGGCTGTTTTTCATGTTATTCAGGGAGTTGGTGACTGTAACTGGGCTGCTGGCAACAATTTAATGACTCTTTTTTGCCAACGTTTACTGACACTGGCCATATTCAACGGGTGTCGAGCGTTCTTAAATTCACAAGTTATTCTGCGCTCTGGCACACTAAGATGAGAGTATTTTGTTAAGACATGTAGCTACCTAGCTAGCTATCTACAGTTGAAGTCGGAAGTTTACATACACCTTAGCCAAATACATTTAAACTCAGTTATTCACAATTCCTGACATTCAAATCCAGTAAAAATTCCCTGTCTTAGGTCAGTTAGTATCACCAATTTATTTTAAGAATGTGAAATGTCAGAATAATAGTAGAGAGAATGATTTATTTCAGTTTTAATTTCTTTCATCACATTCCCAGTGGGTCAGAGGTTTACATACACTTAATTGGTATTTGGTAGCATTGCCTTTCAATTGTTTAACTTGGGTCAAACGTTTCGGGTAGCCTTCCACAAGCTTCCCACAGTAAGTTGGGGGAATTTTTGCTTATTCCTCCTGACAGAGCTGGTGTAACTGAGTCAGGTTAGTAGACCTCCTTGCCCGCACATGCTTTTTCAGTTCTGCCCACACATTTTCTATGGGATTGAGGTCAGGGCTTTGTGATGGCCACTCCAATACCTTGACTTTGTTGTCCTTATGCCATTTTGCCACAACTTTGGAAGTATGCTTGGGGTCATTGTCCATTGGGAAGACCCATTTGCGACCAAGCTTTAACTTCCTGACTGATGTTTTGAGATGTTGCTTCAATATATCCACATAATGTTCCATCCTCATGATGCCATCTATTTTGTGAAGTGCACCAACCCCTCCTGCAGCAAAGCACCCCCACAACATGATGCTGCCACCCCTGTTCTTCACGGTTGGGTTGGTGTTCTTCGGCTTGCAAGCCTCCCCCTTTTTCCTCCAAACATAACGATGATCATTATGGCCAAACAGTTCTATTTTTGTTTCATCAGACCAGAGGACATTTCTCCAAAAAGTACGATCTTTGTCCCTATGTGCAGTTGCAAACCATAGTCTGGCATTTTTATGGCGGTTTTGGAGCAGTGGCTTCTTCCTTGCTGAGCGGCCTTTCAGGTTATGTCGATATAGGACTTGTTTTACTGTGGATATAGATACTTTTGTACCTGTTTCCTCCAGCATCTTCACAAGGTCCTTTGCTGTTGCTCTGGGATTGATTTTCACTTTTCGCACCAAAGTACGTTCATCTCTAGGAGACAGAACACGTCTCCTTTGTGAGTGGTATGACGGCTGCATGGTCCCATGGTGATAATACACTGCTCAAAAAAATAAAGGGAACACTTAAACAACACAATGTAACTCCAAGTCAATCACACTTCTGTGAAATCAATCTGTCCACTTAGGAAGCAACACTGATTGACAATAAATTTCACATGCTGTTGTGCAAATGGAATAGACAAAAGGTGGAAATTATAGGCAATTAGCAAGACACCCCCAATAAAGGAGTGGTTCTGCAGGTGGTGACCACAGACCACTTCTCAGTTCCTATGCTTCCTGGCTGATGTTTTGGTCACTTTTGAATGCTGGCGGTGCTTTCACTCTAGTGGTAGCATGAGACGGAGTCTACAACCCACACAAGTGGCTCAGGTAGTGCAGCTCATCCAGGAGGGCACATCAATGCGAGCTGTGGCAAGAAGGTTTGCTGTGTCTGTCAGCGTAGTGTCCAGAGCATGGAGGCGCTACCAGGAGACAGGCCAGTACATCAGGAGACGTGGAGGAGGCCGTAGGAGGGCAACAACCCAGCAGCAGGACCGCTACCTCCGCCTTTGTGCAAGGAGGAGCACTGCCAGAGCCCTGCAAAATGACCTCCAGCAGGCCACAAATGTGCATGTGTCAGCATATGGTCTCACAAGGGGTCTGAGGATCTCATCTCGGTACCTAATGGCAGTCAGGCTACCTCTGGCGAGCCCATGGAGGGCTGTGCGGCCCCCCAAAGAAATGCCACCCCGCACCATGACTGACCCACCGCCAAACCGGTCATGCTGGAGGATGTTGCAGGCAGCTGAACGTTCTCCACGGCGTCTCCAGACTGCCACGTCTGTCACATGTGCTCGGTGTGAACCTGCTTTCATCTGTGAAGAGCACAGGGCGCCAGTGGCGAATTTGCCAATCTTGGTGTTCTCTGGCAAATGCCAAACGTCCTGCACGGTGTTGGGCTGTAAGCACAACCCCCACCTGTGGACGTCGGGCCCTCATACCACCCTCATTGAGTCTGTTTCTGACTGTTTGAGCAGACACATGCACATTTGTGGCCTGCTGGAGGTCATTTTGCAGGGCTCTGGCAGTGCTCCTCCTTGCACAAAGGCGGAGGTAGCGGTCCTGCTGCTGGGTTGTTGCCCTCCTACGGCCTCCTCCACATCTCCTGATGTACTGGCCTGTCTCCTGGTAGCGCCTCCATGCTCTGAACACTACGCTGACAGACACAGCAAACCTTCTTGCCACAGCTCGCATTGATGTGCCCTCCTGGATGAGCTGCACTACCTGAGCCACTTGTGTGGGTTGTAGACTCCGTCTCATGCTACCACTAGAGTGAAAGCACCGCCAGCATTCAAAAGTGACCAAAACATCAGCCAGGAAGCATAGGAACTGAGAAGTGGTCTGTGGTCACCACCTGCAGAACCACTCCTTTATTGGGGGTGTCTTGCTAATTGCCTATAATTTCCACCTTTTGTCTTTTCCATTTGCACAACAGCATGTGAAATTTATTGTCAATCAGTGTTGCTTCCTAAGTGGACAGTTTGATTTCACAGAAGTGTGATTGACTTGGAGTTACATTGTGTTGTTTAAGTGTTCCCTTTATTTTTTTAGCAGTGTACTTGTGTACTATTGTTTGTACAGATGAACGTGGTACCTTCAGGCGTTTGGAAATTGCTTCCAAGGATGAAGCAGACTTGTGGAGGTCTACAATTTTGTTTCTGAGGTCTTGGCTGATTTCTTTTGATTTTCCCATGATGTCAAGCAAAGAGGCACTGAGTTTGAAGGTAGGCCTTGAAATACATCCACAGGTACACCTCCAATTGACTCAAATTATGTCAATTAGTCTATCAGAAGCTTCTAAAGCCATGACATCATTTTCTGGAATTTTCCAAGCTGTTTAAAGGCACAGTCAACTTAGTGTATGTAAACTTCTGACCCACTGGAATTGTGATACAGTGAATTATAAGTGAAATAATCTGTCTGTAAATTTTTTGGGGAAAAATGACTTGTGTCATGCACAAAGTAGATGTCGTAGCCGACTTGCCAAAACTATAGTTTGTTAACAAGAAATTTGTGGAGTGGTTGAAAAACGAGTTTTAATCACACCAACCTAAGTGTATGTAAACTTCCGACTTCAACTGTAGGTAAACAATGAATCATAATCCCAACTCTTGGCGTTACTACCCTGCATGAATCTGCAGGTAGCTAACCTACCAGGTTCAATGTTAACCTTAGGCTATAACTAGTGGCTCTGAGGTACAAATTATTAGATCATACATGTAATGTTAGCTAGTGAACCAGACAGCTAACGTTAGCTAGCTAACAGTACACTTTCTTGAAATTAGAAACGTGTAATATCTGAAAATTTAGCTACCTAGACTATCTTACCCGTATACATCATAGTGGACGCGTCTTCTGACGCATGCCATGGTTGCCCTTAGTTTGAAGATGTAATCTCCTTAGTTATCATACTCAAATTCCACTGATTTCAAAACTCGGTCCTCCAGAAAGTGGAGCGTATACACGTAACATTAGCTAGCGAGCCAGCCAGCTAACGTTAGCTAGCTAACAGTACACTTTAACTTGACATTAGGTTTATGCAGTTTGACTACGAGATACATAAAAAAAGCAGTGTTAGACAGGATTACCTACACATACTGACCAGCTCAAACATACAGATTCGTGCTGTATGGCAGACCAATACAAACTCATCTCTCTGCATGTCCGGCCCACTCATTATCTTAGCCAATCATGGCTAGTGGGAAGGTTGCTGTTGTTTTTCTGTGGCTAAACCAACTAGGTTCGTAATTTAACAATTGTATTTGTATTTACAGATGGCATACAAGTTTGGTATGAAGGCAAATGAAAGTTCACATGTTCGAGAAGGCATTTCTGCCAAAAAACGCATTTTCATAAAAACTTAAAGTTTAAGTTCAAACGGCTCTCCTGTGAAGTAGTGACCCGCGACATACGCCTAGTTTCCTGAAACAGTGTTTCCTGAAATGTTCCCAGTGCCAGCTGCCTGGGCTGAACAACAGAACCTCAGGAGTGTATGTGGGTGTGTGTGTTTTGTCTGTGGGTGTGTGTCCTTTAATTCCTCTGCTGGCGTGTCATATTCCTGTCATGTTCAGGGACGTCCCCTCATGAGAGCAGACAGGAGGGGACCCAAAAAGACGAGCGACACACAAACAAACACTACACAACAGCCAGTGGGGACTGACTGTCTGCTACAATCAATAGAGAACCATACGCTACGCACACACATACACAGATGGGAATGTATACGAAAGTGTATGTGAGTATGAGGAAAATGTGTGTGTGGGATATACGAGGGGACGGTGTGTATGTATGTTTGTGTGTGAGGGGATGGCGTGTATGTTTGTGTGTATGATGGAGTTGTGTGAGTATGTATGTGCTGCATTTCTGCATGTGTGTGTGTGTGTGTGTGTGTGTGTGTGTGTGTGTGTGTGTGTGTGTGTGTGTGTGTGTGTGTGTGTGTGTGTGTGTGTGTGTGTGTGTGTGTGTGTGTGTGTGTGTGTGTGTGTGTGTGTGTGTGTGTGTGTGTGTGTGAGAGAGAGACTGCACTCGTTGGTCCAGGGGAGCTGTTGTACTGACATTATATCGTAATTACAGAGTGTGTGCTTTGTTTAGTGGATGGCTAATTATTCTGTTTGTGTTATTCAGGGCCCTGGGGTGGTGTGTGTGTGTGTGTGTGTGTGTGGCCTGCCTGTTGTGTGTTCAGAGACTAATTGTGGAGGTTGTTTTAAAGGTCCAATGCAGCCGTTTTTATATCAGTATCAAATAATTGGGTAACAGTTAAGTAACTTACTGTAATTGTTGTCAATTAAAATGGTCCAAAAAAAAGCTGAATACTGTATCTTCTTAAAACAAAGAGTCATTTCTCAAGCAAGAATTGTGCTACGACTGTCTAGGAGTGGTCAGAGTGGGGAGGGGGAAAATGAAAACGAGCTGTTATTGGCATAGAGGTTTGGAACTCTCTTTCTATTTTACCGCATGTTGATGTCACCACTGAGAGGCCGAAAGTCCATCCCACCAAAACAGTCTGACATTTCATACACTAAAAGGGCATTATAATCATTTTCACAATTTCACAGTATTATTCCAAAATCAAAGTGTGGAAATACATATAAAACATAGGAAATCACGTTTTTGGCTGCACTGGGCCTTTAATCGTATAGGAACTATCTGTGACCCTTGTGTGTGTGTGTGTGTGTGCGTGTGTAGATGGTACTAGGGCTCTGAGATGGTGACCTCTATGTATCTCACTGCTTTCAGAGTGTTGCACTTTGAGAGTGAATGGGAGGGAGAGAATTCAATGTCTTCAGCTACCAATGCTATATCTTACCATAGATGATAATAGCCCAGACAACAATTCAGCTATTCAACTATTCAATATTTGTGTACCTGTCCTTGTGTACAAAAGCCTTTTCATTGGACACGTTAAATGGCATTTAAATGCAGCCTTGAAAGTTAATGAATGAAAGGGCCTATGATCTCTCAATGTCAATGAGATGCGGGGACCATGAACCTAGTCAAGTAGAAAAACGTTTTGATATTTACTCATTTTGAAAAGGATCTGTATATTAGAATGAGATGCCTATCTGTGTGTTGAACACAAATGATTCTCAGACCATCCAATCATCAACTTTGATTCAACCCATTCAACTCAGACAGAACATGACATTGATTCAGATACTGAATATCTTCATATTCACCCCTTGAAATGAGATGGAATTGACCCCAATCCTGGTAGGAGGTGGGTGTGTTTGTGCATGCACAAACCCTGTCGTGTGTGCGTGACACCTATGTACTGTGTGTGACCCCGGAAGTGTGTTCCAGTTGTGTGAACAGATGATGAGTGTGCAACGTGATTAAGCGGAGTAGATTTGGTGTCATTCTGTGTGTGTGTTCACGTGTGATGAGATGGGCTTTATTCATTCAATAAAGCAGGATCAGTGTTCAACTCTACTCAACACCACCTCCCTCACAACTCCCTCTGTTGCTGCTGCTCTGCGCACGCACACACACGCACGCACGCACGCACGCACGCACGCACGCACGCACGCACGCACGCACGCACGCACGCACGCACACACACACACACACACACACACACACACACACACACACACACACACACACACACACACACACACACACACACACACACACACACACACACACACCTCCAACCCCTCCTCTGCATGACACCACCCATGCCCCCCAAATGCCCCCTCCCAATATGTCCACAGTTGGATGAGCACCCCGTCATCACACTCCGCTCCCAGCTCCTACAGAGAGATGTTAAACCCTCCAGGTAGTTGTCCAGGACCTCCCAGCTTCTCTGTGCCAGTCTCCGTTGCCTCCTTTCCCTAATTTAATAACATCTTAAAAAAGCATGCCCGGTCAGATGTTCAAACATCCTGTATGTCTGCCTGAGTCCTCCAGATGAGTTGTAATTGCAACACAACCTTCAAAGCAAAAGGATACATTTGTCATAAGTAATTATGGAGTGTGTTGCCCTTTTAATTATGGAGTGTGTTGCCCTTTTATGGCGTGTGTTGCCCTTGTAATTATGGTGTGTGTTGCCCTCTTAATTATGGAGTGTGTGTATTAGTTGTGTATGACAGAGTGAGTCTCCAGATTGTGTGCAGACAAATGAGTGGCGTGAACTGATGATGCCTGTGTCTTTGTGTCTGGTTGTCCAGATAAGCAAAAGACACAAGATCTACTATCACTGTGTTTTCAGTTACCTACTCTATCTGGCTGCCCGGGTCTCCCTCTTCCTACCGTATCCCTCTCGTTCTCACACCCTTATGTGAACGTTGTGGGAACGTTGTATGAACTTTGTGGGTACTTCGTAATGTCAGCAGTGAGTCTTACGGTCTCTCTCTCTCTCTCTCTCTGCTATAAAGAATAGGTTTGGAGTCTGTACACTACCAAACTATAGATTCCATTCACAACCGGGAACTCATTATATCCCTTTCAACCACCACAGTAGATTAACACTGCAGAATGGTAGAATAGCAGTCTCACAGGCCTCCATCAGGAGATAGCAGGGACATTGAACCACAGCAACAAAGGCAGATTTTAATCATAGTTTCTGGGAGAATTTGTGCATGTGTTAGGGTAAATACGAGTGTGGTCAGGCCAAGGGATTGTGTTCACAGTTTCACACTGGCCGCTATAGGAAAACAGGGGCGCTGGAGTAAAGGCACATAGTAAAAGCACTCACACGCACACGCACACGCACACACACACACACACACACACACACACACACACACACACACACACACACACACACACACACACACACACACACACACACACACACACACACACACACACACACACACACACACACGCGCACACACACACACACGCAAGAATACACAGATGAACGCACGGATAAACACACATATGTGCACACCCACGCACCCACACACTCTCTTAAACATGCTGCAGGAAGCCCTAGCTCCATTGTTTGTTCTTTCATCCATAGCTCATGTGAAGGCTGTTGTGTAGACATCTCCTAAGTGCATAGGGTTAGGGTTAGTGTCTTTGTGTGTGTAAATACATGTTAACACTTGTCCCTCTCTCAGCGGACCAGTGTGAGGGTGGTCCAGTGAGAGAGAGTGAGAGAGAGAGAGAGAGAGTGAGAGTGAGAGTGAGAGTGAGAGAGATCTTGTTACGTGACCAATGACATGGACAGAGGACGGTTCTCAATGATTAACCATCGTTGGTGTTTTTTTTTTGTCATTTTATGTTCAGACGAACCACCAGTCCCCAAATCACATGTCCAATGTTCAGAACAACCGCCAGTCCCCAAATCACATCTCCAATGTTCAGAATAACCACCAGTCCCCAAATCACATCTCCAATGTTCAGAACAACCGCCAGTCCCCAAATCACATCTCCAATGTTCAGAAGAACCACCAGTCCCCAAATCACATTTCCAATGTTCAGAACAAACACCATTCCCCAAATCACATGTCCAATGTTCAGAACAACCACCAGTCCCCAAATCACATCTCCAATGTTCAGAACAACCGCCAGTCCCCAAATCACATCTCCAATGTTCAGAATAACCACCAGTCCCCAAATCACATCTCCAATGTTCAGAACAACCGCCAGTCCCCAAATCACATCTCCAATGTTCAGAAGAACCACCAGTCCCCAAATCACATGTCCAATGTTCAGAACAAACACCATTCCCCAAATCACATGTCCAATGTTCAGAACAACCACCAGTCCCCAAATCACATCTCCAATGTTCAGAACAAACACCAGTCCCCAAATCACATCTCCAATGTTCAGAACAACCGCCAGTCCCCAAATCACATCTCCAATGTTCAGAACAAACACCAGTCCCCAAATCACATCTCCAATGTTCAGAACAAACACCAGTCCCCAAATCACATCTCCAATGTTCAGAACAAACACCAGTCCCCAAATCACATCTCCAATGTTCAGAACAAACACCAGTCCCCAAATCACATCTCCAATGTTCAGAACAAACACCAGTCCCCAAATCACATCTCCAATGTTCAGAACAAACACCAGTCCCCAAATCACATCTCCAATGTTCAGAACAACCACCAGTCCCTAAATCACATCTCCAATGTTCAGAATAACCACTAGTCCCCAAATCACATCTCCAATGTTCAGAATAACCACTAGTCCCCAAATCAGATCTCCAATGTTCAGAATAACCACCAGTCCCCAAATCACATCTCCAATGTTCAGAACAACCACCAGTCCCTAAATCACATCTCCAATGTTCAGAACAAACACCAGTCCCCAAATCACATCTCCAATGTTCAGAATAACCACCAGTCCCAAAATCACATCTCCAATGTTCTGACAAGATGCAAACGATACACTCCCCAATCTGATGACTTGGTGGTGTGTGTACTGTAAGGGGACAGAGGCATTAGATGTTTTATTTAACCTTTATCAGGGAGTCATACTGAGACCAAGGTTTCTTCTACAGAAGAGCCCTGAATTACATAAATTACAGAAAATACACACATCAAAATATAAATACAAAATGCAAAACAGAAAGAAAAACACGGTCATAAAAAACAAACACATGAATCAGTGATAAGGTCATCATGTGTATAAAATCACAAGTCTCTGGGAGCTGCAACACAAATGAACTGGGGCTAATAATCCATCTGTAGAAGGGGAAGAAGGGGAGAGCAGGCCGTGGTTTGGTGTTTAGCTGCTTGGAGATACCTCTGCCAAGTGTTGAAATAAAACGAAATAAGATCTGCTCTACTCTGTAGAAGCGTTTATCCCACTACTGTACACGCTCCCTTCAGAACATTGGGACAAGAGCAGTGGAGAGAGGGAATTAATATCAAGTTTGATCATCTAACGTTTTCTGTGTGTGTGTGTGCGTGCGTGCGTGCGTGCGTGCGTGCGTGCGTGCGTGTTAAAAGGGTTTCTATAAATGTGTTTGTTAAGAGGTTTTATGCATTATATATCTCACTGTGTTCATTTTCCAATGACATGCAATCGACAGAGCATTCACTGAGGAGGCAGAGGAACAGTAATTGTCAGGAACGTTGGCAACAACTTAAAGAGGTACATCCAATCTTACGAACATCAGATGTTTTTCCTGATCTTTTCACTGGAAAAATGGATTTCTGTCAGTAATTTGGCCTCAAAATAGCTTATTGTCTCTGAGGATTTCACTGACATGAGATGAGGAGGATGAGGAGGGGTGTGTGTGTGTGTGTGTGTGTGTGTGTGTGTGTGTGTGTGTGTGTGTGTGTGTGTGTGTGTGTGTGTGTGTGTGTGTGTGTGTGTGTGTGTGTGTGTGTGTGTGTGTGTGTGTGTGTGTGTGTGTGTGTGTGTGTGTGTGTGTGTGCGGTGGAGGGGTGATTGTGTGTGTGTGTTCAATACAATCCTGTTTTTCATGGGGACTAACAGAATACTGCGATCACAGTCTCGGCCTACAGTACTTGTCATAAACTAAAAGGTGACATATTTAACATTCACGACTACAGTTCCTGTTTCCTTGTTATTAACATTTTTGGGTTCAGTATGTGTGGCTAGTTGTCACATCTTCATGGTGTGAACTATTCTCTCTGTTTCTAGTGTATTATCCTATCCTGTCATCACTGCCTAAGCTGTTACGTTGACATGCTTCCTGATGTCAGTCGTGAGTCCGTTGTCTGCACGGCTGTTAGTGTCATTGTGATTGTCCACTTTAAGGGATGGTATACCTTTATACTAGAGTTCCCATATCTCCAAAGGGGTTTAACGTTGTGTGTCTAATAGTGTATGTTTCTCTCTGTGTGTTTGTGTTGTGTAGGGGTCAGTGGAGCCTAGTCTTCTCTCACCCTGGACTAAAGTGACTCCAGCTTCAGATCCTGAACCATACAGCACCACCACTCACTGACTGGTAAGGATTGTTAATATGCTATTTAGCACTTCTATGCACAGCCACACGTTTTGACTCTAGAGGCTCTAGAGCCACTTTGTTCCTTTTTAAATATTTGTAGGGATACCTTAAGGGCTCTTAAAGTTCAAAATCAAATAGCTAAACGATCCTTGGTACAGTATGACCATTTTAAAACAATTCCATAAAGCTTAGACAGGGCTTAGACTCTAGAGGGTTAATGCTGTGACCCACCTTACACTAACAGTACATTATAACTAATGATATTAATGCTGTGACCCACCTTACACTAACAGTACATTATAACTAATGATATTAATGATGTGACCCACCTTACACTAACAGTACATTATAACTAATTATATTAATGATGTGACCCACCTTACACTAACAGTACATTATAACTAATGATATTAATGATGTGACCCACCTTACACTAACAGTACATTATAACTAATGATATTAATGATGTGACCCACCTTACACTAACAGTACATTATAACTAATGATATTAATGATGTGACCCACCTTACACTAACAGTACATTATAACTAATGATATTAATGATGTGACCCACCTTACACTAACAGTACATTATAACTAATTATATTAATGATGTGTCCCACCTTAAACTAACAGTATATTATAACTAATGATTTTAATGATTTGACCCACCTTACACTAACAGTACATTATAACTAATGATATTAATGATGTGACCCACCTTACACTAACAGTACATTATAACTAATGATGTGACCCTCCTTACACTAACAGTACATTATAACTAATGATATTAATGATTTGACCCACCTTACACTAACAGTATATTATAACAAATGATATTAATGATTTGACCTTCCTTACACGAACAGTACATTATAACTAATGATGTGACCCACCTTACACTAACAGTACATTATAACTAATGATGTGACCCACCTTACACTAACAGTACATTATAACCAATGATATTAATGATGTGACCCACCTTACACTAACACTACATTATAATTAATGATGTGACCCACCTTACACTAACACTACATTATAACTAATGATGTGACCCACCTTACACTAACAGTACATTATAACTAATGATATTAATGATGTGACCCACCTTACACTAACAGTACATTATAACTAATTACATTAATGATGTGACCCACCTTACACTAACAGTACATTATAACTAATGATGTGACCCACCTTACACTAACAGTACATTATAACTAATGATGTGACCCACCTTACACTAACAGTACATTATAACTAATGATATTGATGATGTAACCCACCTTACACTAACAGTACATTATAACTAATGATGTGACCCACCTTACACTAACAGTACATTATAACTAATGATATTGATGATGTAACCCACCTTACACTAACAGTACATTATAACTAATGATGTGACCCACCTTACACTAACAGTATATTATAACTAATGATGTAACCCACCTTACACTAACAGTACATTATAACTAATGATGTGACCCACCTTACACTAACAGTACATTATAACTAATGATATTAATGATTTGACCCACCTTACACTAACAGTACATTATAACTAATGATGTGACCCACCTTACACTAACAGTACATTGTAACTAATGATATTAATGATGTGACCCACCTTACACTAACAGTACATTATAACTAATGATGTGACCCACCTTACACTAACAGTACATTATAACTAATGATGTGACCCACCTTACACTAACAGTACATTATAACTAATGATATTAATGATGTGACCCACCTTACACTAACAGTATATTATAACTAATGATGTGACCCACCTTACACTAACAGTACATTATAACTAATGATATTAATGATTTGACCCACCTTACACTAACATTACATTAAAACTAATGATATTAATGATTTGACCCACCTTACACTAACAGTACATTATAACTAATGATGTGACCCACCTTACACTAACAATATATTATAACTAATGATGTGACCCACCTTACACTAACAGTATATTATAACTAATGATGTGACCCACCTTACACTAACATTACATTATAACTAATGATATTGATGATGTAACCCACCTTACACTAACAGTACATTATAACTAATGATGTGACCCACCTTACACTAACAGTATATTATAACTAATGATGTGACCCACCTTACACTAACAGTACATTATAACTAATGATATTGATGATGTAACCCACCTTACACTAACAGTACATTATAACTAATGATGTGACCCACCTTACACTAACAGTACATTATAACTAATGATATTAATGATTTGACCCACCTTACACTAACAGTACATTATAACTAATGACGTGACCCACCTTACACTAACAGTACATTATAACTAATGATATTAATGATTTGACCCACCTTACACTAACATTACATTAAAACTAATGATATTAATGATTTGACCCACCTTACACTAACAGTACATTATAACTAATGATGTGACCCACCTTACACTAACAATATATTATAACTAATGATGTGACCCATCTAACACTAACAGTACATTATAACTCATGATGTGACCCACCTTACACTAACAGTACATTATAACTAATGATGTGACCCACCTTACTCTAACAGTATATTATAACTAATGATGTGACCCACCTTACACTAACAGTACATTATAACTAATGATGTGACCCACCTTACACTAACAATATATTATAACTAATGATGTGACCCACCTTACACTAACAGTATATTATAACTAATGATGTTAATGATTTTACCCACCTTACACTAACAGTATATTATAACTAATGATATTAATATTGTGTCCCATCTTACTCTCACAGTAAATTATAACTAATGATGTGACCCACCTTACACTAACAGTACATTATAACTAATGATGTGACCCACCTTACACTAACAGTATATTATAACTAATGATGTGACCCACCTTACACTAACAGTACATTATAACTAATGATGTGACCCACCTTACACTAACAATATATTATAACTAATGATGTGACCCATCTTACACTAACAGTACATTATAACTAATGATGTGACCCACCTTACACTAACAGTACATTATAACTAATGATGTGACCCACCTTACTCTAACAGTATATTATAACTAATGATGTGACCCACCTTACACTAACAGTACATTATAACTAATGATGTGACCCACCTTACACTAACAATATATTATAACTAATGATGTGACCCACCTTACACTAACAGTACATTATAACTAATGATGTGACCCACCTTACACTAACAGTACATTATAACTAATGATGTGACCCACCTTACTCTAACAGTACATTATAACTAATGATGTGACCCACCTTACACTAACAGTATATTATAACTAATGATGTGACCCACCTTACACTAACAGTACATTATAACTAATGATGTGACCCACCTTACGCTAACAGTACATTATAACTAATGATGTGACCCACCTTACACTAACAGTATATTATAACTAATGATGTGACCCACCTTACACTAACAGTATATTATAACTAATGATGTGACCCACCTTACACTAACAGTATATTATAACTAATGATGTGACCCACCTTACACTAACAGTATATTATAACTAATGATGTGACCCACCTTACACTAACAGTATATTATAACTAATGATGTGACCCACCTTACACTAACAGTATATTATAACTAATGATGTTAATGATTTTACCCACCTTACACTAACAGTATATTATAACTAATGATATTAATATTGTGTCCCATCTTACTCTCACAGTAAATTATAACTAATGATGTGACCCACCTTACACTAACAGTACATTATAACTAATGATGCGACCCACCTTACACTAACAGTATATTATAACTAATGATGTGA
Organism: Salvelinus alpinus; assembly: GCF_045679555.1. NCBI lineage: Eukaryota > Metazoa > Chordata > Actinopteri > Salmoniformes > Salmonidae > Salvelinus > Salvelinus alpinus. The sequence goes on along the minus strand of NC_092096.1, from coordinate 36,734,110 downwards.
CCCACCTTACACTAACAGTACATTATAACTAATGATGTGACCCACCTTACACTAACAATATATTATAACTAATGATGTGACCCATCTTACACTAAGAGTACATTATAACTAATGATGTGACCCACCTTACACTAACAGTAATTTATAACTAATGATATTAATGATATTATTGCTAATAACTATTACTCAGTTCATATCTGGAGTATTGTTTGATACACAATTGTAAGTGTGAGTGTGTGTGTATGTTTGTGTGTGTCTGCATCTATGTTTGCGTGTGCATCTATGTTTGTTTGTGTGTGCGTGTGTGTGTGCATCTATGCATGTGTGTGTGACTCCATCGTGTCACTGCAGTTTTATGTTCACAGCTTGTGGTCATGTCCCAGGCCTGATTATGAGATTGGTTTGGCAGCGGTCACCGTTCTGTTACACTGACCCGGACACTGCCCACTGTGTGTGTGTGTGAAGCGGAGGGGACCTCTACCCGCTGTGTGTGTATGTGTGCTTGTGTGTATATGATGCATCATCAAACATGGTCCCTCCAGTTTCTTATAAACACTTTTTATTCTCCTATAGATACTGTACATATATTGAATCTGTTGTCTAATGATCATGGAAAAGCAACCCGTTTTGAGGACATTTTCACCATGTAAAACATCGCAGTCCAACCTCTAGGCATTCTCATTTTAATGTCCTCCAAAACATCAGTATTCATATGCTGTGTCTCTGATCCAGACAGAATATCAGACTGTCCCTTGTGCTTCTCTGTCTCGTTCCTGTCCCTGTCCTCGTCCTTCTATAGTGACCATGGTATAGAGCTCTGTAATTGGCCACTAGCTTGCCTGTGACTGGCTGTGATCAGTGGAATGATGGGAACGTATCGGTGCTTGGAGAGAGCAGCTATTAAAACATTACGGCAGCCATTACTGCCGCCTGTCTGGACTAACGAACATATGCTTCCTCTACCAATGCCTAAACTCTTATTTATGGATTTAATTTAATGTGCAGAAAGAATTTTCAATTAAATTTGGTCTTCTGCTGCCTCCGGAGAGTGGCAGAGTATAATAACATGGTAATTTTTTATACATCTTTATGAGGAATGAGAAAATTAATTATTTGTGGCAAGCTGTAATGATTGGGACTTGGAACAGTTGTAGCTGAACAGTTTGAGGCCCGTTGTTCTGGCACTGAGCTGAAAGAGAGAGAAGTGAAGCACACACACACACACACACACACACACACACACACACACACACACACACACACACACACACACACACACACACACACACACACACACACACACACACAGAAATAAAGGTGTGCATGCACATACTGAAACTAATCTGGGATGTTTTCATTCATGTTCTGTAGAGTTAGGAGGTTACTTTTGTGGTTTCAAAGCACTGTTCCGATGTCTTTTCCAGCATTGTCAGATAATGAAGATTTAGAAAGGGATAACAGTAGGGGGAGGCAGAGCAGAGGAGACAGTGGGAGAGGAGAGTGGGGAGGGGGGGGCGGGGTCTCCTGTAGGGAAAGTGGGGAGTCTTGTCTTGTAAATGAGTCATGCAGGCAGGGGATCCTGTTCCCCTGTCTGATATCATCACAATGTTTGATGTCATTAGAGTGCGTGTACTAGTGTGTACCATATAGGAATAGCAGGTCCTCCACGTCAAGGTCACCACACATTATTATTCACAGGCTACAGCCTTCCCGAACAGGGCCCATCACTTTAATAATGATCACACAACCCCCCTCGCCCCCACCCCTCTCTCTCTCTCTCTCTCTCTCTCTCTCTCTCTCTCTCTCTCTCTCTCTCTCTCTCTCTCTCTCTCTCTCTCTCTCTCTCTCTCTCTCTCTCTCTCTCTCTCTCTCTCTCTCTCACACACACCCCTGTTTGATATCCATCTATTTAAACCAGTGTGAGAGACATGTTTGATATAATGCAGTTCATATATCCAGTAGAGGTTGATACTGTGGCTGGGTTTCAGAACAATATCAGTCTACATATTATCAAGGACATTCTATGGCACACTAACCACACTTGACTGGTCAGTCTCTGTGAGTGTGGGGATGGACGAGCTGTGTGTGTGTTTGTGCGGCCAACTGAAAGGGGGCATTGGAGTCCTCTGAATGTGTCACCGGGTTAGAAGAGGGCCACCTGTGTGTGTGTGTGTGTTTTCGTGTGTGAATGTGTGTGTGTATAAATGTATGTGTGCACAGTGTGTGCATGTGTGTGTGTCTGTTTACAGAAGCCATTACATTTTATTTATTTATCCTGTTCCATTTTGTCATGTGCTGTTAAATGATTAATCCACTGTCCCCCCTGATGGAACCCCTCAGGGACAGACAACAGCAGGCCCTACCCTCCCTCTGCATTATACATGACTGGACAGGGACGGACCCACCACCACCTTGTGTGTGTGTTTTGCTGAAGTGCAGGTGTCGCCAAGTGAAGAGTCCGCTCTGTCTATCTAACAATAGCTAATCTTCAATGTTGTGGGTGTCTGTGTGTGTGTACCAGTCTCGCTTCCGTCCCTGTCCTCGCCCCTACCTGGGCTCAAACCAGGGACCCTCTGCACACGTCAGCAACCGCCTCCCACGAAGCATCGTTACCCATCGCTCTACAAAAGCTGCGGCCCTTGCAGAGCAAGGTCTCAGAGCGAGTGACGCCACCGATTGAAACGCTATTAGCGCGCACCCCGCTAACTAGCTAGCCATTTCACATCGGTTACATATGTGTCTGTGTCTTCGCTTAAAAAATGAGAAAAAAGGGGCAATATTACTGCTGTTTGTCACTCTTGAGCCAACATAGCAACAACATAGCCAGAAACGCTTCCTCAAAATAGTCAAATTAATCTAAGATGAATCAAGAAATCTATAATTAATTTTGAAGTTTTTCCAGAGTTCTTAGTAGCGCAATTTTACATTTAACTAAGATGTTTGGTGTAGTATTTCTCAAGAGAAAACTAGTCGTCTCTCGTTGAATGACAACAAACTCTTCATTGTAGAATCCCGTCCATAGTTCCCACTCTACTACAGAGGAGTACTGTTGACCAATCACAGACGAGGGAGCGTACACTTCAGCTACCGGACTTCAAATTGCCTCAAGAATTGTTTTCCAGAACAGTCGGAAAAAAATACCTGCTGAACTGCAAAATGAACAAAAACATCACAACATTTCATCATAATACACTGCTCAAAAAAATTAAGGGAACACTTAAACAACACAATGTAACTCCAAGTCAATCACACTTCTGTGAAATCAAACTGTCCACTTAGGAAGCAACACTGATTGACAATAAATTTCACATGCTGTTGTGCAAATGGAATAGACAACAGGTGGAAATTATAGGCAATTAGCAAGACACCCCCAATAAAGGAATGGTTCTGCAGGTGGTGACCACAGACCACTTCTCAGTTCCTATGCTTCCTGGCTGATGTTTTGGTCACTTTTGAATGTTGGCGGTGCTTTCACTCTAGTGGTAGCATGAGACGGAGTCTACAACCCACACAAGTGGCTCAGGTAGTGCAGCTCATCCAGGATGGCACATCAATGCGAGCTGTGGCAAGAAGGTTTGCTGTGTCTGTCAGCGTAGTGTCCAGAGCATGTAGGCGCTAGCAGGAGACAGGCTAGTACATCAGGAGACGTGGAGGAGGCCATAGGAGGGCAACAACCCAGCAGCAGGACCACTACCTCCGCCTTTGTGCAAGGAGGAGCACTGCCAGAGCCCTGCAAAATGACCTCCAGCAGGCCACAAATGTGCATGTGTCTGCTCAAACGGTCAGAAACAGACTCCATGAGGGTGGTATGAGGGCCCGACGTCCACAGGTGGGGGTTGTGCTTACAGCCCAACACCGTGCAGGACGTTTGGCATTTGCCAGAGAACACCAAGATTGGCAAATTCGCCACTGGCGCCCTGTGCTCTTCACAGATGAAAGCAGGTTCACACCGAGCACATGTGACAGACGTGGCAGTCTGGAGACGCCGTGGAGAACGTTCAGCTGCCTGCAACATCCTCCAGCATGACCGGTTTGGCGGTGGGTCAGTCATGGTGCGGGGTGGCATTTCTTTGGGGGGCCGCACAGCCCTCCATGGGCTCGCCAGAGGTAGCCTGACTGCCATTAGGTACCGAGATGAGATCCTCAGACCCCTTGTGAGACCATATGCTGGTGCGGTTGGCCCTGGGTTCCTCCTAATGCAAGACAATTCTAGACCTCATGTGGCTGGAGTGTGTCAGCAGTTCTTGCAAGAGGAAGGCATTGATGCTATGGACTGGCCCGCCCGTTCCCCAGACCTGAATCCAATTGAGCACATCTGGGACATCATGTCTCGCTCCATCCACCAACGCCACGTTGGCGGATGCTTTCGTCCAGGTCTGGGGTGAGATCCCTCAGGAGACCATCCGCCACCTCATCAGGAGCATGCCCAGGTGTTGTAGGGAGGTCATACAGGCACGTGGAGGTCACACACACTACTGAGCCTCATTTTGACTTGTTTTAAGGACATTACATCAAAGTTGGATCAGCCTGTAGTGTGGTTTTCCACTTTAATTTTGAGTGTGACTCCATATCCAGACCTCCATGGGTTGATACATTTGATTTCCATTGATCATTTTTGTGTGATTTTGTTGTCAGCACATTCAACTATGTAAAGAAAAAAGTATTTAATAAGAATAGTTCATTCATTCAGATCTAGGATGTGTTATTTTAGTGTTCCCTTTCTTTTTTTGAGCAGTGTATATACGCAAACTGTTTAGACTGGGAAGCATGCGACAGGCTTAACGGTCCCTCTTGCTCTGTATATTTGCACCGGAGGTCACTATCTCTCCCAGAGTTCCCTGCTAATGAAGCTCCACCTTCATGCAAATGAGCACACTGTTAACCCCAATCAGAGGGGTCGCTGAGTGTGCATCAATCCCCATCTCCCTGAGTGCTACAAGGGGTTGGGGCTACAAGGTTCCACCTTCACAGACACACAGGTAATTAATGTGACTTAGACAGTGAGAGACTGCGAGCCACTGGGGTGTGTGTTAAAAATGGGGTTCAACCTGGTGCCAAGGCACTATTACGAGTGAGTACACAGGTTATCACCCTAGTGTACACTCACTTTAGTCTCAATTAGCCATTACTGTTGTCTTGTCTGAACATGACTGAAAGTGTTACTTGTGGTTCTCAATGATCTGCCTCTGAAGGTAACTGTTCTAGCATTTTATATAAAAAAATATGCCATTTAACATACACTTTTATCCAAAGTGAGTTAGTCATGCATGCATACAATTTATGTATGGGTGGTCCCAGGAATTGAACCCACTACCCTGGCATTACAAGCATCATGCTCTACCAACTGAGCTACAGAGGACCACCCTGGCTATGTGTTTTTTTGTCTGTCTGTGACTGACTGAAGGTGTTCGTTCTCGGTTTAGTGTCTCTAAGCTCGGTGTTATTTCCTGTTGTCCTCTAAGGGTCTAGTCTGTTTGACTTGGATGACTGTGAATGGTTGGCGGTTGGTGCTGAACTGATGACCCTGAAACTACAGTTCCTAACAGTGGTCCAGTGTTAGTGATGCTCTGAGACAAACACAGGAAATGTTGAATGTTGAATAATGTGTAGCCCACATGTTTGAGATGTCACGGAGGCTTGAGGTAGAAGTTGCTGTTAACCACAGATCTACGATCAGTTTACCCCCACCCCCAATCCTAACCTTAACCAAGAGGTGGATGGATAAAGATCTGGGACCAGTGGTAATAGGAGAGACTATCTACATCATGATGAAGGTTACAGATTCACAGGTGAATGTTTTTGGTGTGTCACTGAGATGTCAGTCGCTCCATTGGTATTCACTGACTATCTCTCCACCCCTCTTCTTTAATGTATTCTCAGACATATCTGCTGCTCTGCTGTGTGCATATGCATGTGTGTGCGAGTGCTTTTGTGTATGCACGGGTGTATGCGTGTGAGTGTGTGTGTCTGTGTGTGTGTGTGTGTGTGTGTGTGTGTGTGTGTGTGTGTGTGTGTGTGTGTGTGTGTGTGTGTGTGTGTGTGTGTGTGTGTGTGTGTGTGTGTGTGTGTGTGTGTGTGTGTATAGCCTGATTCAGAGACAGAAGACGAAGGGGTTTCAAGTGAAGAGTACTTGTTCATTAGAACACCCTGGTATCCATTCCAGAGGACACACACACTATGTGTCCCAAATGGCCCTTTTTTCCTACATAGTGCACTACTTTTGACCAAGGCCCTATGGGTCCTGGTTTAAAGTAGGGCACTATATAGGGAATAGGGTGCCATTTGGGATGTAGACATACTGATCACTGATCCAGTATTCACATCATTAGCCCTCAGGCCATAGGGGAGTATCCTAGTTAGAGGACTATTGAAAGACTACCATAAGAGAACTGTCATGTGGTTGACTGGCATAAACCAATCAGTATTTCCCATGGGCTTGTATTAAATTACTGTAGTTACATTCTGAATTCAATCAATTTATTCTAATTGAAAAACAACACAATTAAGGGTATTTCTTATTGGTTTGACTAGAGAGCGCATCAATGTTCGCCTTGTCTTGTACTTTAGTTGTTTAAGGCAGGGCTATTCAACTGGTGGCCCGCAGGCCAGATCCGGGCCGTTTATCAATTTAGTATGGCCCTTCGATCCCCACAGAAATCCGATGTTTAGTGCCAAAAAGAGCTCTCGTTCAATATTCTCCAATGGGAGTATCTGTCTTCCTGTAGTCCTGTACATTAAGTACTGTCAAACAATATCAGCCGACATACCAGTTCAAGCCAATCAGAACTGCTAACAGGGGTAAAGGGTCAGGGTCCGATCATCATCTAGCCTGCAACGTCGCTTCGTAGTTTGCTGAGCATCATGGTATACTTTTACATAATGATGTTCGGTGGCTAAGCGATGGTAACAATGCTGTCAAGAGAGCAGCCTATCTGCGTTTATGGAGGAGACAGTTGCTTATCTCCGTGATTGCCGCCACAAGAAAGCAAACACATGACTAGCGGAGATGCTTGATGAGGAGTTCCTATCAAGCAATTGAATGGATTTAATTTGGGACTACAGGGTTGGGATGAAACAGATATTGACCTGATTGAAAAAAACAGACTTCTTTTCAAAATAAACGTGTTATTTTGTCCTCTGATTTGAGCCCAAACAAAACGCCCTACACTGCGCAACTGTATTCAGTCATCGTCAGTGCAGATTACTCCCGTGAGGTCGGAGTTTTTAGATAAACTGAAAGCTAACTTTGCAATGAGATTTGATGAGTTTAAGTCCCGACAGAGGTGGTGCAGTTTGTTATAGGGAGCTGTTCTCTACTGACGCGGGTGAGCGAGACTTCTGCGCCAAAGCTAGCCAACAGAGATATGCCATACATAAAAGGTTTCTCTGTGTTAAGAAGACAACAAAACAAGACCGATAAAATAACTTCATTATAAAGAAATCAAAAATAGAACGGAATAGGATGCTGGTCAACTGAGATAGTCCATGCTTAAAAGGTATCCTATGTCTAAATAAAAACAAAAGATCAATATATGTATGTAAAACGGACAGAAAAGTAGAAATGTATTCATGTGTTGCAGGTCAACTTTGTTATAAGTGAACATTTGTTCCATTATTTAAACAATTTGATGCACTGAATTAAGCTAATCTTAAAGCACTTAAAATGAACTTTCAGCAACAGTTCTTTTAATATAAGTGCATTATAAGATTATAATTGTGTGTGTGCATTGTTTTTTATACCGGTCTTAGGAGTAATACCGTGTAGAAAATGTCTGGCCCCCTCTGAATAACCTTTTTCAAATCTGGCCTCTGTAAGAATATAGTTGAATAGCCCTGGTTGAACCACAACAAGTACCTCATGTGAACTATCTTACAACAACTTCCTGAACTTCTCACACGGTAGGTTGCTCGGTCTCTCTGCTATTTCTCTCTTGTTCTCCTCCGCTCTCCCCTGGGGTTTCTTGGTGGGCCTGGAGAGAGAGAGAGAGAGAGAGAGAGAGAGAGAGAGAGAGAGAGAGAGAGAGACTCGTCTCGAATATGGACACCGTGGACAGCCAGCCATCCGGGGCTCCATTGTTCTCCTGTGTGATGTGGAGAAGAAAGGCAGATGGAGAGAAAGAAAGAAAGAAAGAAGAGAGGGAGAGAAAGAAAGAAGAGAGGGAGAGAAAGAAAGAAGAGAGGGAGAGAGGAGAAAGAGTTGTTTGATAGTGCTGTGGAGTCTGTGTGAATGAACAGTGAAGGGCACCCATTGTCTTCCAGCGACCTCCATTTGGTACTGTATGGTCCCTTTTACTGCACTGTCTACCGCCACAATAACTCCTTTCTGCTCCTCCTCTCTCTTAAAGAAAAAAGGATTAGTAAAACAGAGGAATTGCGTGTCCAGATTCCCAACTATCAGCCACAAGGCACACAAAAGAGGGCAGAGATTTTCTCCCTTCTTGCTATTTTTCTCTCCCTCCCCTCCCCTCCTTTCCTCTCCCCTCTTCTACTCTCCTCTCCCCTCTTCTACTCTCCTCTCCCCTCTTCTACTCTCCTCCTCCTCCTTCTCCTCTCTCTCTAGTTAACTGAGGTAAATGTGATTATGGTAATGTTTTTAACTACCAGAGGAATGCAGGGTATTTTAGGCCGGGGAATGACGGACTAGAGCAGCTGCATTTCCTGTTTATCCAGCTCATGCATGAGATACTGGAGAGGAACAGGGGATGCATTCATCCCCTTCTCTCTACCTCCGCTGACCCCCTCCTCCGGGCCTCCCATTCTTCTCCCTATCTATTTCTCTCTATCACACTCTTTCTGACTTTCTCTCTCAATTTCTTTCTCTGACTTGCTCCACTCTTTCCCTTCCAACTCTGCCTTGCTATTCACTCACTCACTCTCTGTCGTTCGCTCTCTTGCTCTTCCTCTCCCCCACGATAGTATCTATCAGACAACTGTCCTGTTATCTGAGGCTGTATAATACCAGTCCAGACGTAGATGCACATGGAGGAGTTGCACTCATTTGTTCGTACCTCCTCCTCTCTCTATCTCTCCCAGCCCACTGCCAAGCCCTGTGCCCTTGATAGATGGCAGACAGACAGACAGACACAGAGGCTGGAACAAATGAAAAGACTTGTGTCCTGTCCTGTCCTGTCAATATTGTACTGATTCATTGTTTGAGTACAGACAGACTGAATGACTGCATGGGATTCAACGTTACACAACTCTCCAACCCAAGGCTCTTTTCGTCAATATGGCATTGGAAGATAGCTAGTCCTTATACTGTAGAACTAACTGTCTGCCTCGCATTGACTGACTGGCTATTTTAATCCTTGTCTGGCATTGGCAGTGGCCATCTAGTCAGACCCAATAATTAGTTCTTTACAAAGTGTCTGAATGTCACTGAAAAGTCAGTTATTGGAGATGGTGGTTTTAAAGGAAATGTATAATACCATATTGTTCAAAGTTTGAAAGCCGAGAAGTTCTCAAAGTTCAGGAATGAAGGTCTCCGTTCTTGCTTCGAAACTGTTCATTTTGTATCGTACGCGTTCTATGTTTAAAATAGCCACACAGTATGTTGAATGTACAGTAAGTACATTCTAATTCCATCTCTTCAAAATAATATCTTTCAATGTTTGAAAGTTCCGGAATGAAGGTCGCCTTTCTTGCGCACATTCTTTTACATACATACTGAATGTAAAGTAAATACATTCCAAATCTATCTCTTAAAAATATATTTTAAAGCTAAAACATTATTCAAACCCATCCCTACTTCAGAAGTGTCACTTCAAAACAGACTCGCCCTCCCTTTTAGTGAAGTGTCAATATGACTCTTGACCTTGTCCTGCATCTCTTTGTTTCTGTGTTACTGTGTCTCTCCTTCAAGTCCGGCCCCTCTCAAAGGCGCTTTGAAGTAATGAAGATGGAAGATTAAACAACAGCAACAATTATATTTGTCAGTGAATTAAACCTCCATCAATCTCACTTAATCACTCTCTAATATCTCCTCAGACGCTGAAATAGAAGCATGACGCTGTTGAAGGTTAATGGGCTTTTTTCTTTAACTTTTCTTCAGGAGGAGAGAGGAAGAGTGGGGTTTTAAGCATGTTAATAATAACAACGGTTACCAAAACTACAGGCTGTAGATATGACCATGCATCATTGACAAAAATCTCTCTCTCTCTCCACCCCCCCTCTCCCCGCCCCCCTATCTCTTCCATGTGCATACATACAAACACACTCTTCCCAAACCTTCTCCTTCAAGTAAACAAGTAAAAGCCCCAGTCCTCCCACATGCTGTTCAGGGGGGAGAGATGAGTCCCACAGTTCCTCTCTTCCTCTCTCTGTAGTGTCGCCCACAGGTGGTTCGTCCTCTCCTTCAGCACAGCTGGCCTCCAATTGTCTCAGCACAGCGCTGTGTGTGTGTTGTGCGGTGTATGTGTGTCAGCACTGCATGTGTGTGTGTGAGTGTGTGTGTGTGTGTGTGTGTGTGTGTGTGTGTGTGTGTGTGTGTGTGTGTGTGTGTGTGTGTGTGTGTGTGTGTGTGTGTGTGTGTGTGTGTGTGTGTGTGTGTGTGTGTAACAAAACTTCAGCAGATGGATTGCTGTTTATAGCCAGTAAATAAAGGACCTGCCTGGTAATCATGACAGTGATTCATATATTATCCCAGGATTAGAAAGAAAGGGACAGGAGAGAAGAGAAGTAGGAGAACAGAAGATTGCACAGGTTGTGATTTACAGTTGGACTTTAGGGAGGTGGGAAGCCCGGTTAACCCAGTGCAGTCTCAGATGAGTGGCTATTTCCTAGCATGTCATAGGGTCAGAGGTCACGGGTTATGGCTGGTCACAGAGGTGGACAGGGTTGAACAGAGACCCAGGTCTCAAATCTCTGATCGATATTACAGGCCAGGTTGTATATCCCCATTTGACACTCAGATATACCCACACACATGCGCACGCACACACTCACAAACATACACATGCACACACACAAATCAAAATCAAATCAAAGTTTATTGGTCGTGTACACAGTTTAGCCGATGTTCTAGCGGGTGCAGTGAAACGCTTATGTTACTATTTTCTAAGAATGCAGTAAAATGTCAAACAAGTACACAAATAATAATAATAATAAAATACAAAAATGGACTGCTTACCCCAAATCCTAGTCACTGTAGCCATTTCTTCTTGTTATTAGCTGATAGGAGTGGAATCCGGTGTGGTCGTCTACTGTTTGTGGCTCTCATGATAGCTTGCCATTCCCCTTCGACCTCACATCTAAAGTTTTTGTTATAAATTACCCATCAACTTCAATGAACGATGGAGATTAATTGGGTTTTCTGCCCATGGAATCATTTGTGGCCCACCGCCTGGATTCGATCCTATGTAGCAAACTTTGAAATTGTGTTTTTTTTACATTGGATAAAAGTAGAGACTCCGAGCTAGAAAATGGTACATCATACACTGCAGTTGAGGAACAATTCTGCTTTGAAAGTTGATCAACTTGTAACCCTACTTTTGAGAAAATGGCCTTTGAATGTTTTGTCTACACCCATTCAGCATCGTTCACACCCTCTTAGCCTCACTCGTCTCTTTAAGGATTCACAGTGTAGTAAACGACCAAAGATTTCAAGACTGAAAGTGGTGAAAGTAGTAGTAAACAATAGTAGTAAAATTACACTTTATCTAGTCCTTGGCCTATATCCTAATCTGACTTTGATGCATGTTGTTCTTCACATTACCGTCTCTGGAGAACACACACTATATCAAATAAAATCTAAGTTTATTTGTCACAAGCACAGGATACAGAGGTCTACAGTGAAATGGTCACTTGCATATTGATGTATTTCGTTTAGATATGTAGCTAGTTAGCTAGCTAGCTAAACAATTAACCATAATCCCAACTCTAATGCCACATTCAAAACAACTGGGAACTCAGAAAGAAAACGAGCTCCGACTGGAATCTTTTTATTTGAACGGTCATCCAACTTGAAATTCCAACTCGGGAACTCAGGCCTCTTTCTAGAGCTCCAACTTTCCGACCTGAAGATCACTGACATCATGATTTGACCTCGTATTTTTCAGAGTTGTTTTGAACGTGCCAATACTACCATGCATTAATCTGCAGGTAGCTAAAGCTAACCAACTAGGTGCAATTTTAGCTAGCTAGCTAACATTAGGCTATAACTAGCAATGCAAATGGATTTATGAGATACCAATAATATTACTACACAGATCATACACATAACGTTAGCTAGTGAGCCAACCAGCCAACGTTAGCTAGCTAGCTAACAGTACGCTTTATGTTGCAATGAAAATGACTTTCTGACAAATTTAGAAACGTATAATATCTGAAATTAGACTCTTACTCGTATACATGGATGAACACTTTTCCTTCTCTGTCATGGACGCCATGGTTGCCCTTAGTTTGAAGATGTAATCTGGAGGCAGGTATTATACAACAGCCTTCTTTCTGTGTTCTATTTTTGGACTCTCTTGGCATTTGGCAATCTCTCTGCTTCCACCGGGCATTCCACTGGTTTCAAAACTCGGTCAACTTCTTCCGTGACAACGACACAATTTCTTCCCCAACATTGTCATCAGAAGACCCTACAATGTCTGTTTCAATTCAAATGTTTTTACCTAAATCAGGGATTTCCTCACTGTTTGATTCATTTTCAGAGTCAGAAAGAGTCAGCATGGCACGATCATCATCCAGAAAGTAGCCCATCACAACTTTTTCCCACTGAGCTTTGTCGATAGCGCTATTAACTTCAGGGCAGCAATGTTGAAAGCAGTTGCACAACTTTCTCAGTTCTTCATGATATCTTTTTAAAAAACACAGTAGACAGGATTATCCACGCATACTGAGCAACTCATGTTGTAGACAGAATCATGCTACATGGCAGACCAATCTGAATTTATCTCTCGGCATGTCCAGTCCATCCTTTATCTCAGCAATTATGGTTAGTGGTAAGATTCCTGTCTTTTTCCATGGCTAAACCAACTAGGCTCGTAATTTAACAATTTTATTTGTATTTACAGATGGCATACACGTTTGTTATTAAGGCACATGACAGTTCAGATGTTCCAGAAGGCATTTCTGCAACAACAAAAATCATTTTGATAAAAATAATTCAAATAAATCTAAAGCCAAAGTAGTGACGTGCGACATACGCCTAGTTTCTGGAGACTGGTCACATTTAAGGTACTCCAAAGTCTTTTTCCACTGTCTTTTACGTCATCTATCTTGATTTGGTAATATAGTTTCTTCTTGTTTTTGTTAGGTCTAGTCACACAATGTCTCAATTTACAGTATGTTAACCAATCAGATGAGCAGCCTGACTTGTTTTCCCCCTCTTTTGCATCATTTATTTGAACCACCACCACGTTGTTCAATTAATCATCAAACCAGAGGACTCTAACAGTTCACACAGTTCATTTCTTGTCAATGCTTGTCAACAATTGGCAGAAAAATTTTTCCAAATTCTTCCAGTGCCGCATCTGGATTCACTTCCTCGCACACGTGGTCACTACAGCCAATGGTAACTGATATTTCTTTGGAGCAAAGTTCTGCAGCATTAGTGACGATATGATCAATATAATTGGACATCACAGATCCAAAACTATTGGTATGCACTCTAGTTGGTGGAGTGATAACCTGGATCATATTACAGGCATTAGTCACAGTTAGAAGTTTCCTCTTCAGAGGACAGCTAGTTGCTAACCAGTCAATGTTCAGGTCACCCAGAAAAATAGACCTCTGTGTTAACATCACACACATTATCAAGCATTTGCACACATATTATCCATATACTGACTGTTAGCATTTGGTGGGCTATAGCAGCACCCCAAAAGAAGAGACTTTAGATGAGGAAGGTGAATGTGCAACCACAGAACTTGACATACGACCCTCTCTATTATGCTTTATAGGAATATGACTCTGAGCATATACCGCCACACCTCTGCCATAAGCATTGCTGTCTTTCCTGTAGATGTTAGATCCTTGTATTGCTAATGCTATTATCAAATTAATGATCTAAGTGAGTTTCAGAGATGGCCAGTATATGAATGTTATCCGATGTTATCAAGTTATTGATTTCAGTAACCTTATTTCCAAGGCTACATACACTGAGTGTACAAAACATTAAGGACACCTGCTCTTTCCATGATACAGACTGACCAGGTGAATCCAGGTGAAAGCTATGATCCCTTAAAGAAAGATTTTTAAGCCTTGAGACAATTGAGATGTGTGCCATTCAGAGGGTGAATGGGCAAGACAACATATTTAATTGCCTTTGAACGGGGTATGGTAGTAGGTGTGTCAAGAACTGCAATGCTGCTGAGTTTTTCACGCTCAACAGTTTCCTCTGTGTATCAAGAATGGTCCACCACCCATAAGACATCCAGCCAACTTGACACAACTTTGAGAAGCATTGGTGTCAACATGGGCCTTCATTGGAGTCAATGGGGGGGTTCTTAATGTTTTGTACACTCACTGTATACTAATATGGGCTATTCTTAGCCCCTTCTATTCCGCACCTGTGGTAACAAAACACTGTCCCCTCCATTACTCCAACCTTATTTAACTTTGGAGTGCATGGTGATAGCAACATAGGCTAATGCTGGTACTCCACACAGTTCCAGACAGCACAGCTTGCAGGGCAGATGGAAACAGCAACAAACATTAGGGATTTTAAACAGCAGGAATTTAAACAGCCACAAGCCTGGGACTATCCGCAGTCCCAGCGACAAGGGCTAACCGCGTCGCAGGCTATGTTCAAATGTTCAAGAAAGCCTGGCTAGCTTGATAGCTAGAAGCTAGACTAGTTGCTTTCCCAAGCAGCAGCTCTTCAGACTTTAGGGTTTGGCAGTATCCCTGACAGATAGTAGCGGCCCCAGCAACTGATGCTGACCGCATCGCAGGATCCAAACTAAACAGGTAGACTAGTAAACAAGTGTTCAAAAACAACAAACCGAGCACTCTCTTGTTCAGCATGCATCATGCTCTGATGGCGATCATGGATATTGTAAAAACAATATGGACAGTATGTGAATAGAAAAGGTGTGGATAGCAGTAGTTATATAGGATGAGCCATGACTAGAATACAATATATAAATATCAAGTGGGTAAAACAGTATGTAAACATTATTAAAGTGATCAGTGTTCAATGACTCTATGTACATAGGGCAGCAGTCTCTAAGGTGCAGGGTAGAGTAATGAGTAGTAGCTGGCTAGTGACAGTGTCTAAGGTTCAGGGCAGGGCACTGGGCGGAGGCTGTCTTGTGATGACTGTTTAACAGTCTGATGACCTGGAGACAGAAGCTGTTCATCAGTCTCTCGGTCCCAGCTTTGATGCACCTGCACTGTCTCCGCCTTCTAGATGGTAGCGGCGTAAACAGGTTGTGGCTCGGGTGGCTGTGTGCTCTCTCTGCTGTCTCCTCTAATCCATGATCAGCTCCTTTGTTTTGTTGATGTTGAAGGAGAGTTTAATTTCCTGGTACCACTCCTCCAGGGCTCTCACCTCCTCTCTCTATGCTGGCTCGTTGTTGTTGGTAATCAGGACTACCACTTTTGTGTTGTCAGCAAACTTGATGATTGAGTTGGAGATGTACGTGGCCATGCAGTCATGGGTGAACAGAGAGTACAGGAGGGGGCTGAGGATCAGCGTGGTGGTGGTGTTGTTGCCTGCCTTCACCACCTGGGGTCAGCCTGTCTGGAAGTCTAGGACCCAGTCGCACAGGGAGAGGTTTAGACCCAGGGTCCTGAGCTTAATGATGAGCTTGGAGGGCACTATGGTGTTGAAGGCTGTAGTCAATGAATAGCATTCTCACATAGGTATTCCTTTTAATCAGGTGGGAAAGGTCATTGTGGAGTGCAATAGAGATTGCATCATCTGTGGATCTGTTGGGGCGGTATGCAAATTGGAGTGGGTCTAGGGTTTCTGGGACAATGGTGTTGATATGAGCCATGACCCGCCTTTCAAAGCACTTCATGGCTACAGATGTGAGTGCTACGGGTCGGTAGCCATTTAGGCAGGTTCCCTTAGTGTTCTTGGGCACAGGGACTATGATGGTCTGCTTGAAACATGTTGGTATTACAGACTCAATCGGGGACAGGTTGAAAATGTCAGTGAAGACACTTGCAAGTTGGTCAGCGCATGCTCGGAGTACACGTCCTGGTAACTTACTGTGGTTAAATGCTGTGGTTTGCGCTTTCAGTTTTGCGCGAATGCTGCCATCTATCCCAAGTTTTTTGGGTTTGGATAAGTTTTAATCGTCACAGTAGGAACAACATCCGCTATGCACTTCTTGATGAACCCAGTCACCGAGTCATTGTATACGGCGATACTATTCCCAGAGGCTACACAGAACATTTCCCAGTCCACGTGATCAAAACAGTCTTGAAGCATAGATTTTGATTGGTCAGACCAATGTTGAACAGTCCTTACCACAGCTTATTCCTGCTTAAGTTCCTGCCTATAGGTGGGGAGGAGCAGGATGGAGGCATGATCTGATTTGCCGAAGGAAGGGCGGGGGCCTTGTAGACATCCCGAAAGGGAGAGTAACAATGGTCAAGCGTGTTCTCTCCGCTTGTAACACAGGAGATGTGTTTATAGAATTTTGAAGCCTATATTCACTAAAGTCCCCAGCATTTACATTTACATTTACATTTAAGTCATTTAGCAGACGCTCTTATCCAGAGCGACTTACAAATTGGTGCATTCACCTTATGATATCCAGTGGAACAACCACTTTACAATAGTGCATCTAACTCTTTTAAGGGGGGGGGGGGGGGGGGGTTAGAAGGATTACTTTATCCTATCCTAGGTATTCCTTAAAGAGGTGGGGTTTCAGGTGTCTCCGGAAGGTGGTGATTGACTCCGCTGACCTGGCGTCGTGAGGGAGTTTGTTCCACCATTGGGGTGCCAGAGCAGCGAACAGCACAAATAAATGCGGCCTCAGGATATGTGGTTTCCAGATTGCACAAAGTAAAGTATTGTTCCTTGAGAGCCGTCATGGTGTCGGTTTTGGGGGTAATATACACGGCAGTGACAATAACCAAAGAAAATTATTTCAGGAGGTAATGCACTCGGGCTTTGATGGTGAGCTATTCCAGATTGGGAAAACAAAAGGACTTGAGTTCCAGTACGTTACCACAATCAAACCATGAGTTGTTAATCATGAATACCCCTCCACCTCAGTTTTTTTTTGTTGAGAGAGTTCCTCCTTTCTGTTCACGAGAATAACGGAGAACCTTGCTGGCTGTATGGACGGGGAGAATATATCTGGAGAGAGCCATTATTCCGTAAAACAGAGTATGTTACAGTCCCTTATGTCTCTCTCAATGGAGATCCTCGCCCAGAACTCGTCTACTTTATTGGCCAGGGACTGAACGGTAGCGAGTAATATACTCAGAAACTGTGAATTGTTTGCTCACAGTTTGAGCCTGATTAGAACCCCACTTCTCCTCCCTCTTCTCCCCGCGTTGACGTTTTGGTGTGTCAGCTGGGATGAATGTGCCTGCCTCTTGGAGTCCAAACAAAGGATCCAAGTCAGGGAAGTTGAATTACTGTTTAAATTTCGGGTGAGTGACCTAATGTCCAAAAGTTATTTTCGGCTGTAGGTAATAATACTCTAAATGTTTTTACTGCAAAGTTGGCTAGACCTTAGAAACAGGGCATGAACACACAAACAAACACAAAAACACACACTCCTCAATCCCCAAAGACACAATCCTATACATCAGCTCAGATCACTGTGGTAGCGCATGATCGCCATAGTAGCCCAGGAAAGAGCCTAGTCAGCTAATAGGATGTCACAACTGAGATGAGACAGGAAGATAAAGACTGGAGGATGAAGACTGTAATTTCACTAAAGGACTACATCCCCTCGGTGGAGGGAGTTCAGGTCGCTAGGGAAACCATCAGTAAAGCCATGCGATGAGGCTGAGCGTGTGCCTGCAGAGGGGATCGAAACACTACAGTTCACTAATATTGATTTCCCCTTCTCTTTTTCTCTCTTCTGCTCCTCCACTTCTCTACTCTCAGTAGCTCTTGAGCACTGTGTTTAGTGCAGAGAGAGTACAGTTGAAGTCGGAAGTTTACATACACTTATGTTGGAGTCATTAAAACTCGTTTCTCAAGCACTCCACAAATTTCTTGTTAACCAACTATAGTTTTGGCAAGTCGGTTAAGACATCTACTTTGTGAATGGCACAAGTAATTTTTCCAACAATTGTTTACAGACATATTATTTCACTTATAATTCACTGTATCACAATTCCAGTGGGTCAGATGTTTACATACACTAAGTTGACTGTGCCTTTAAACAGCTTGGAAAATTCCAGAAAATTATGTCATGGCTTTAGAAGCTTCTGATAGGCTAATTGACATTATTTGAGTCAATTGAAGGAGTACCTGTGGATGTATTTCAAGGCCTACCTTCAAACTCTATGCCTCTTTGCTTGATATCATGGGAAAATCAAAAGAAAATCAGCCAAGACCTCAGAAAAACAATTGTAGACCTCCACAAGTCTGGTTCATCCTTGGGAGCAATTTCCAAATGCTTGAAGGTACCACGTTCATCTCTACAAATAATAGTACTCAAGTATAAACACCATGGGACCACGCAGCCATCATACCGCTCAGGAAGGAGACGCGTTCTGTCTTCTAGAGAAGAACGTACTTTGGTGCAAAAAGTGCAAATCAATCCCAGAACAACAGCAAAGGACCTTGTAATTATGCTGGAGGAAACAGGTACAAAAGCATCTATATCCACAGTAAAACGAGTCCTATATCGACATAACCTGAAAGGCCGCTCAGCAAGGAAGAAGCCACTGCTCCAACACCGCCATAGAAAAGCCAGACTACGGTTTTGCAACTGCACATGGGGACAAAGATCATACTTTTTGGAGAAATGTCCTCTGGTCTGATGAAACAAAAATAGAACTGTTTGGCTATAATGACCATCGTTATGTCTGGAGGAAAAAGGGGGAGGCCTGCAAGACGAAGAACACCATCCCAGCTGTGAAGCACGGGGTTGGCAGCATCATGTTGTGGGGGTGCCTTGCTGCAGGAGGTACTGGTGCACTTCACCAAATAGATGGCATCATGCAGATGGAAAATTATGTGGATATATTGAAGCAACATCTCAAGACATCAGTCAGGAAGTTAAAAGCTTGGTCGCAAGTGGGTCTTCCAAATGGACAATGACCCCAAGCATACTTCCAAAGTTGTGGCAAAATGGCTTAAGGATAACAAAGTCAAGGTATTGGAGTGGCCATCACAAAGCCCCCCGACCTCAATCCTATAGAAAATGTGTGGGCAAAACTGAAAAAGCGTGTGCGAGCAAGGAGGCCTACAGACCTGACTCAGTTACACCAGCCCTGTCAGGAGGAATGGGCAAAAATTCACCCAACTTATTGTGGGAAGCTTGTGGAAGGCTACCCGAAACGTTTGACCCAAGTTAAACAATTGAAAGGCAATGCAAGGTATGTAAACTTCCGACTTCAACTGTAGATTGGGTGACTCAGGCCTCATGTATCTCTCTGTGACCTCTCTCTCTTTCTCTCTCTCTCTCTCTCTCTCTCGCTCTCGCTCTCGCTCTCGCTCTCGCTCTCGCTCTCGCTCTCGCTCTCGCTCTCGCTCTCGCTCTCGCTCTCGCTCTCGCTCTCTCTCTCTCTCTCTCTCTCTCTCTCTCTCTCTCTCTGCAATCACATATATTTCTCTGAGCAGAGCTGTACTTACTGCCAGTCAAGCAGTCATACTGCGTGTGCGTGCTTGTCCGGAGGTGTAGGGAAAGGGAGATGAAAAATGTTCATTCTAACCAACGGACAATAAAGTTGTTTTCTATTCTATTCTACATATAATAGTGCCTTCTATACCACCACTTTAACACACCTCATCCAGCTGACCAAAGTATTATTCAACTTATCAGGGTGTTGGTTATTGGGTGATAATAATGCAATAAATATATATCTTACGAACCTCTGTGTTTACATCCTTTCAATAGAGTACATGGTAGTAGATACTATTCAAGTCAAATGTATTCAAAACAACATGCATCACAATAGCCTTATGTAACCGGTGCTATACTGCACCGCTGTAACTCTGCGTTGTGTGTGGTTGATTGAGACGATAGACGACAACTTTGGAGATCAGATTGTTTTAATTAATCAGAATTCACTCTCCGCATCATGCATCCAAAAGAAAATAAAACATTAGTAGAGCACATATATTCTGCGAATCGTCGCCTCTTTCTACAACAGATGCACAATACAAGGGACTGGGATCATTTGGGGAGCTAGACATCGTTCACACATACAATAGCCTGCTAATACCTTAGCTAGCTATTATCCACATGTTGAGTTCAGAATGTTAATATCATCCTAAATAGTACATTTACAAGTGCTTCTTAACAATACCATCCACTTATGAGTAACCTCTAAATATGCAACATTATTCATGAACAAAACACTGTGTGTATGACTTTGTGCTTAAAAGGATCAAACTTTTCTGAAGACGAACAGAAAAAGTGTGCCTGCCTCTCATTGTGCATCAAAATGATTTGAGCACGAGCACGCAGGGCATAACGTAAGTACACACTCCCCTACTCCCAGGATGCACGCAGGGCATAACGTAAGTACACACTCCCCTACTCCCAGGATGCACGCAGGGCATAACGTAAGTACACACTCCCCTACTCCCAGGATGCAGGCGTGCATAATAACAAATCAACATGTGATATTAATATATGAACCTGGTGAAATTCACAAAGTACTTTAACAACTGTTACACTTACAATACGTTTACCTTGTATATTCTTCAATACAAAACGGCAGGGCAGGGAAGTGAACTTAAGTTGCCGGTGTGAAATAAAAACACCATACGCATCACGCCAACAGAGTTAACTTAATTGGTGTGAATTGTAATGTGGCTCATATAGCGAGGATCGCTACAATATGGATGAGGCATGCAGTTGGATAAATACTTCTAGATTCATGGGATTAAATAACCACATTGACCTCAACGGACAGCTGATTGTCCTCGCAGTGGCAGACCACGTGTAACAACAGCTGCACAGGACCGGTACATCCGAACATCACACCTGCGGGACAGGTACAGGATGGCAACAACAACTGCCCGAGTTACACCAGGAACGCGCAATCCCTCCATCAGTGCTCCCTCCATCAGTGCTCAGACTGTCCGCAATAGACTGAGAGAGGCAGGACCGAGGGCTTGTAGACCTGTTGTAAGGCAGGTCCTCACCAGACCTCACCGGCAACAACGTTGCCTATGGGCACAAACCCACCGTCGCTGGACCAGACAGGACTGGCAAAAAGTGCTCTTCACTGATGAGTCACGGTTTTGTCTCACATGGGGTGATGGTCGGATTTGCGTTTATCGTCGAAGGAATGAGCTTTACACCGAGGCCTGTACTCTGGAGCGGGATTGATTTGGAGGTGGAGGGTCCGTCATGGTCTGGGGCGGTGTGTCACAGCATCATCGGACTGAGCTTGTTGTCATTGCAGGCAATCTCAACGCTGTGCGTTACAGGGAAGACATCCTCCTACCTCATGCGGTACACTCCCTGCAGGCTCATCCTGACATGACCCTCCAGCATGACAATGACACCAGCCATACTGCTTGTTCTGTGTGTGATTTCCTGCAAGACAGGAATGTCAGTGTTCTGCCATGGCCAGCGAAGAGCCCGGATCTCAATCCCGTTGAGCACATCTGGGACCTGTTGGATCGGAGGGTGAGGGCTAGGGCCATTCCCCCCAGAAATGTCAGATAACTTGCAGGTGCCTTGGTGGAAGACTGTGGTAACATCTCACAGCAAAAACTGGCAAATCTGGTGCAGTCCATGAGGAGGAGATGCACTGCAGTACTTAATGCAGCTGGTGGCCACACCAGATACTGACTGTTACTTTTGATTTTGACCCCCCCTTTGTTCAGGGAGACATTATTCCTTTTCTCTCAGTCACATGTCTGTGGAACTTGTTCAGTTTATGTCTCGGTTGTTTAATCTTGTTATGTTCATACAAATATTTACACGTTAAGTTTGCTGAAAATAAACGCAGTTGACAGTGAGAGGGCGTTTCTTTTTTTGCTGAGTTTACGCCTGGTCAAATACATCCAATGAATAAAATAATCAACATCATGTTCTCTCAATGATCAACATAATGTTAGCTCAAAAACGTTATTCTAACACACATTCATAATACTTCTAGGAGTTTACAATTAGACACCTTGAACCACTGGTCCTTATTGAATACATTGGATTGTGTAGATTCAGTCAATAGAGATAGTAAAATTCTTAACCTATAATTAAACCATATACTGGTCAAATAGACCAAATTAACAGAAGAATCAACATCATATTTTCCGATGACCTGCTTTTTAGATCAAATATGGGCGGCAGGTAGCCTGGCAGTTAAGATCGCTAGTTCAAATCTGTTGATGTGCCTTTGAGCACGGCACTTAACCCTAATTGCTCCAGGGCCGTGATCTCTTGTTTATATCCCTGTGAGCATTTCTCCTTTACCAAGATAATCCATCAACCTGACAGTTGTGGCATATTAAAGAGCATGATCATTACACATGTGCACCTTGTGATGGGGACAATAAAAGGCCGCTCTAAAATGTGCTGTTTTGTCACACAACACAATACCATAGATGTCTCAAGTTTTGAGCGAACGTGCAATTGGCATGCTGACTGCAGGAATGTCCACCAGAGTTGTTGGCAGAGAATTTAATGCTCATTTCTCTACCATAAGCCACCTCCAACGTCGTTTTAGAGAATTAGGCAGTATGTCCAACCGGCCTCACAACTGCAGACCATGTGTCTGGCATCGTGGTGCGAGCGGTTTGCTGATGTCAACATTGTGAACAGAGTGCCCCATGGTGATAGTGGGGTTATGGTGTAAACAGGCATAAACTATAGACAACGAGCACAATAGCATTTTATTGATTGGCAATTTGAATGCACAAGAATACCACTTCGAGATCTTGAGGCCCATTGTGAGGCCCATTTGTTTTAAGGCATCTGCAACCAACAGATTCATATCTGTGTTCTCAGTCATGTGAACTCCATTGACTGATTTCCTTATTTGAACTGTAACTCAGTAAAATTGTTGAAATTGTTGTATGTCGCATTTATATTTGTGTTCGGTATATATTGGTGCGCTCGTGAACGAACGCTACAATCCTGCCTGAAAAACAGCCTCCATTCACCATTTATGGTAACAACGCCATGGTTCGCTGTATAATCTGGAAATGTTGGAACTGGGCCATGTCCTTTTCTAAAAGAAACAGGAATAGCACATTTGATCACATTTCTATAGAGGTGCAGCAACTTTTTTTTCAAACAAAAAATGCATGCCGCCTATAGCGAGTGCCAAACACTGGCCGCGCATTTATTGTCTATTGAACAATTTAAAGTAAATGCTGCATACAGCCCACACTTCTACACAAAATAATTGTTGTTCAATATTTTGTTTATCTGTACATGATTGTGTTTCCATCTCCTGCCTTGGAAGAGGCTTTGAGATTAAATAGGCTATTATGTCACGCTCTTATTGCACAGCAATACTGTATCCTACCCATACTGTCGTAGGCTAACGGTCTATTTACTTTCGAGCATGGTTAGCTAGTGAATGAGTGATGGATAAATGGTAGCCTAATATTTGTTGTGCAGCAGGTCTTCTTAAAAACGGCAAATGCATCTGTTTTATCATTAGGCCTACATTTGTATGTTTTTATTAGCCTACCATTATCATAATTACCATGCATCAAACAACTCCATTTCCCCCGAAAATAACTGTATTTGCTTGATAAACCACTAGAAGTACCTACTCATTGTCTGAGATTTGCGTGGAGATTCGCACACTTTCCCCTCAAGTTCAAAATTGATAAATACCAACCTTAAAACGAACTGCAAATGCATCCAAGTTTGTAGTCACAAGCTTGATTTAGTCATTGCATGCTAGGAATATGGGACCAAATACTAAATGTGTCACTTCTTTATAAGAATAACACGGAACCCAAACCGGCTGCGCGCGTGCGCCATCGTGCGCCACCGTGCATGAATGTATTTTGTCCCCCCACACCAAACGCGATCACGAAACAAAGGTTAAAATATCAAAACAAACTCTGAACCAATTACATTAATTTGGGGAAAGGTCAAAAAGCATAAAAAATCTATGGCAATTTAGCTAGCTAGCTTGCACTTGCTAGCTAATTTGTCCTATTTAGCTAGCTTGCACTTGCTAGCTAATTTGTCCTATTTAGCTCGCTTGCACTTGCTAGCTAATTTGTCCTATTTAGCTAGCTTGCACTTGCTAGCTAATTTGTCCTATTTAGCTAGCTTGCTGTTGCTAGATAATTTGTCCTGGAATATAAACATTGAGTTGTTATTTTACCTGAAATGCCCAAGGTCCTCTACTCCGACAATTAATCCACACATAAAACGGTCAACCGAATTGTTTCTAGTCATCTCTCTTCCTCCCAGGCTTTTTCTTCTCTTGACTTCATATTGCGATTGGCAACTTTCATAAATTAGGTGCATTACCGCCACTGACCTCGTTCATCTTTCAGTCACCCACATGGGTACAACCAATGAGGAGATGGCACGTGGGTACCTGCTTCTATAAACCAATGTGGAGATGGGAGTGGCAGGACTTGCAGCGTGATCTGCGTCAGAAATAGAACTGATTTCTATTTTAGCCCTTGGCAACGCAGACGCTTGTTGGCGCGCGCGAGCAGTGTGGGTGCAATAATTGAATAACATAGATTTCTAAATTTATTGTGCAACGCTCGCACACGAACGGTGTAGTCAGCCTGTAAGAATCTGATAAGAATCTTTTGGGGTGTGAATAATTTGAAACTCTACCTTTTTGAAATTTAACAAAATCTCTCTCTCTGAGCAATTATATTCATATAAAATTATATTATTTTCCGCAGTTTTTTAAACATACAATATAGCTCAGTATTTCAAAGATGTATTTTATATGGTCATTATTGATAATCTTTATCAGGAATTTCAGACCCCACTGTACACCCAATTAACAGAAGAATCAACATCATATTTCCTCCAATTACCTGCTTTTCATTCAGTACATATAGGACTTTAATTTCCTCTATTAGGAATGTGTCTTCTCTGTTGTGACTGCATCATTATCTATTGCATGTTTGAATAGAATATGATGTGGTGTAATGGATATTAGATTCCATTGACGATGGAAAAATATGTGTCTAACGTCATATTGAGCCTGGACCCTGCACTGTAAAGTTAACAGATTTTTCAGAAGATTGTTCCAAGCTCTTTAGAAGTTGAGTTAAAGACTGAGTTTTTTATCCTTAGTGGTGGAGGGGGGGCTAGTGTGGTTGTTTAGACACATGCACGCGCACACACAGACACACACACCGAGCCTGTGTGAGTCCGGCAAGGGCAGTCCTAAGCGAGGCGGTCAGGAAGACCTTCATTAGTGTTGGTCACACATGGTGACCAGATGTGAGTCCAGACAGAATAGACTGCCTGCCACTTTCTCTCTCTCTCTCTCTCTCTCTCTCTCTCTCTCTCTCTCTCTCTCTCTCTCTCTCTCTCTCTCTCTCTCTCTCTCTCTCTCTCTCTCTCTCTCTCTCTCTCTCTCTCTCTCGTCTCTCTCTCTTTCTCTCTCCCCTCCCTCTCTTTTCCCCTCTCTCTCTCTCATCCATCTCCCCCTCTCTCCATCCATCTCCCTCTCTCTCCTCCTTTCTCTCTCTCTCTCTCTCTCTCTCTCGCTCTCTCTCCAACCTCCACTCTCTCCCTTTCCTCCTCCTCTAACCTCATAATCTGTCTTTTGTTTCCACATGGCTATTGTGCGTTAAGTCTGCCCCTGCCCTGCTAAGAGAAGTCAGTGGCAGCTGAAAGGGATTCTTTGTAACAAAGAGCAGAGGGATGGGGGGTCTGGGGGGCTGCCCAAGGATTTCATGCTTCTTTCTGGAATTTTTATGGCTTGTTTTTGCAGTTCTAGAATTCTGAATTTACATGTTTAGTCCTAGCTACCATCTTTCTCTCGCATTCTCTAATTATTTCATTGTCACATTCACTCTCCCCGTGTGTGTGTGTGTGTGTGTGTGTGTGTGTGTGTGTGTGTGTGTGTGTGTGTGTGTGTGTGTGTGTGTGTGTGTGTGTGTGTGTGTGTGTGTGTGTGTGTGTGTGTGTGTGTGTGTGTGTGTGTGTGTGTGTGTGTGTGTGTGGCAAGTGCGATACATTTCGACGTTTGCCCTAAATTCAAACAAATGTAATTACAGCGCATGGCTGATTTCTTATTATTGAAAAGTTAAACTGCTAATCTGCTAAGTTGCTCCTTGGCAGAATTAATTCATTTATTCAATTATCAGGCAGTGTGAATAGCTGATGTGTTTTCAAGTCTCTCTTTTTGGCCATAGTCTCTAAACCAGTCAGACAGTCCATATAACCAAACAATAGAATATAATATAGAATAGAATAAAATAAAATACAATACAAAAGAAAAGAAAATGTTATAACTTTTGTCCAGAACAAAAAAATTATCTAAAAACAGCACAGGATTACATCGCAAACACTTCACCTTAATTGTCCATTCTCATTGAAATTAATCTTATTCAGCCTATCAATGCATATTCCAAAAATACATAACACATTCACATAATTCACCCATTCACCATGGCATTAGCATTTTGTAGTGTATATACCACCCGCTATCTCTCCCTCTCTCTCTCTTTCTCTCTCTCGCTCTCTCGCACCCTCTATCTCTCGCTCTCTCGCACCCTCTCGCTCTCTCGCTCTCTCGCTCGCTCTCTCTCTCTCTCTCTCTCTCTCTCTCTCTCTCTCTCTCTCTCTCTCTCTCTCTCTCTCTCTCTCTCTCTCTCTCTCTCTCTCTCTCTCTCTCTCTCTCTCTCTCTCTCTCTCTCTCTCTCTCTCTCTCTCTCTCTCTCTCTCTCAGTCAGTCAGTCAGTCAGTCAATAAGGACAGGCAGGTGTCTGTTTAGACAATACGCTCTCAGTACAGTGGCCTCAAGTTCCATTTACACTTGTAAATGCTGATTGATTCTCATTAGAAACCAGACAAAACAGACCAGAATCAACAAGACAATGAGAACAGAAATCAATGGGTTCTGGTACTTTGTATTCAGCCAATAGACAGAGACCATATTGAAGTCTATACCATGCTGTTCCTGTTGTCTTAAAGATCACGTTGACAGACCGTTTCCTCTGTTCAGTCTGGGAGGGTCTGCATCTGAGGGTGTGTGCGTAGGGCGTGTGTGTTTGTGTAACCCATTACCAGTTTCTGCAACGTAAAGGCTATACTGTATGTAGTGAAAGTGCTCTAATTATGAGGTAGTCTCAGAGACTTTGGGCTTCTGTGAGTTCTGCTCCCGTGTCATAGCGCCAGCCGTTACCATGGGGATGTTTACTAACACATCCCCTCGCCAGCCTTTTCTTGTCACAGAATGGAGTTGCTTTAGAACATAGAATGGAGAAGCTTTTTAGAGACCGGAGTGCTATTGATTGAGAATCGAACCCACATTAGTCTGTTCGGAAGCTAATGCACTTTCGACCCGCACTAAAAGAGACAGAAAACAAGAAGAAAACGACCAGCCTCTATTTTACAGTGAAAAATAGAAAGAGAATAAACAGAAAACATGTTCATTAGGAGATCAATTAGAACAGATGATAAGAGCACGTTTTCGGAGAGAGAGAGAGAGAGAGAGAGAGAGAGAGAGAGAGAGAGAGAGAGAGAGAGAGAGAGAGAGAGAGAGAGAGAGAGAGAGAGAGAGAGAGAGAGAGAGAGAGAGAGAGAGAGAGAGAGAGAGAGAGAGAGAGAGAGAGAGAGAGAGAGAGAGAGAGAGAGAGAGAGAGAGAGAGAGAGAGAGAGAGAGAGAACACACAGTACTACCTGTCCGCTGCATGTGTGTGTAATTACGGTCTAAGAACAGCCCAATTTGGGTAATTTGGTAGCCCAGCGCTGGTTAAATAGTGGGCAGAACACTTGTTTGGTTATTTTGACCCAGCCAGTTGGGTTGCGTGAATAACCCAACATGTTGGGTAGTTGGGATTACCCAAACGTGTTAATTTAACCATCAGTTTGGTATTTTTTACTCTCATGCTGGGTTGACCTAGCATCTGGGTACTTTTCAAATGTAATACTTAGGTTATTTTCAGCAGGTGTGGCTAATTAAAGGCGTGGCTTTCAGCTAGATCTTATTGGCCACCCGTGAGAGTGTCATTTCTGTTCCTCTTGTTAAGTTTACGCACTGCAAATTCTAATTTCTCTCTCTCTCTAAATATATATATATATATAAGAGCAAGTAAATAAGAGTATATAGCAAATAAGAGTATATATATTAAATGTATAAATATATTTACACATTCTTCTATGATATTAAGAGGATTTATTGCTTATTATAATAAGGTATATCATCTTATTGCCAAAA
The DNA here is from genome assembly GCF_045679555.1 of Salvelinus alpinus. Lineage (NCBI taxonomy): Eukaryota > Metazoa > Chordata > Actinopteri > Salmoniformes > Salmonidae > Salvelinus > Salvelinus alpinus. Next base: position 36,705,676 of record NC_092096.1, on the reverse strand, counting down.
AAGGTACTCTATATTGAATCCCAACAATGGGATGAAAATAGGCTTTTAGGAAACTTATACACTTCTGTATGCGTCATTGAAGCTACAAAAATGTCAATGTTTGACCTTAATATGTGATAACTATGCAACAGAACAGATGAACAGGAATGTAATTTATTCTCATGGGTGACTGAACAGAACTACTGTATCTGAAAGCCACGCCCCTACTAAACTACGCCTCCTGTCTTCTGATCTGACCCGCTGGGTCATAACTCAATAACCCGGCACCAATAACCCAGCAGTTTTTAAAGACAACAATCCAACTAAGTGACCCAACGCCTGCAACCCAGCAGTTAGGTCAAATAAACAAGCCAGCATTTATTTTGTGTGTGTGTGTGAGAGAGAGAGAGCACTCACACACACCCACACACACACACACACACACACACACACACACACACACACACACACACACACACACACACACACACACACACACACACACACACACACACACACACACATCCCTATTGTACCTGTTTGCTGCATGTGTGTGTGTGAGAGAGAGCATTCCCACACACTCACCCCCCACCATCACCTACCCTACCTGTTGGTTGTGTGTGTGTGTGTGAGAGAGACAGGGCCTTTAAAGCAGGGGGGAGACGTTAAATGAAACATGTTGTGAACTCTCACTCAGGTAATTCATTACATCTACATGTTAATCAGTAATTAACACAGTCCAGAGGGACTCATATACTGACACTAATTAAACACCTTTCTCTCTCTCTTTTCCCCTCTCCCCCCTCTTCCCTCTCTCCACCCCTATCTTTTCCCCTCTCCCCCCTCTCTCCACTCCTATCTTTTCCCCTCTCCCCCCTCTTCCCTCTCTCCACTCCTATCTTTTCCCCTCTCCCCCCTCTTCCCTCTCTCCACTCCTATCTTTTCCCCTCTCCCCCCTCTTCCCTCTCCCCACTCCTATCTTTTCCCCTCTCCCCCCTCTTCCCTCTCTCCACCCCTATCTTTTCCCCTCTCCCCCCTCTTCCCTCTCTCCACTCCTAATTTTTCACACACACACACACACACACACACACTTTTCCTCCATCCCCAGCGCTCTTGTACACTCATTCACAACTCAGCCATTTCCCACATCCAACCCAGCCCAGTTAAAACAACGCAATTCTATAATGTCCTCTGTAGCTCTCACCCCTCCTCTACATGGGGATTACCCCTGGAGTCCACTTTAATCACTCCCTTCCTTGAAGTGTGTGTGTGTGTGTGTGTGTGTGTGTGTGTGTGTGTGTGTGTGTGTGTGTGTGTGTGTGTGTGTGTGTGTGTGTGTGTGTGTGTGTGTGTGTGTGTGTGTGTGTGTGTGTGTGTGTGTGTGTGTGCCAATTCCTGGTGTGCAAGAAAGGGGCTGCAGGGGCCACACAATAGAAGAGGGTCTGTGCCACTGATTTAAACCATACCTCAGAGCATTCCTACACACACACACACATACACACACTGAGCTGCATTATCCTTGGAGCCCCCTCCCCTCTCTTCTCTGTGTCCCCCACAAAGACTCACTCCCCCTCCCAACTACATACCTAGGATCCAGTCTAGAGGTACTCTCACCTTAGACATACAGTGGGGAGAACAAGTATTTGATACACTGCCGATTTTGCAGGTTTTCCTACTTACAAAGCATGTAGAGGTCTGTCATTTTTATCATAGGTACACTTCAACTGTGAGAGACGGAATCTAAAACAAAAATCCAGAAAATCACATTGTATGATTTTTAAGTAATTAATTAGCATTTTATTGCATGACATAAGTATTTGATACATCAGAAAAGCAGAACTTAATATTTAGTACAGAAACCTTTGTTTGCAATTACAGAGATCATACGTTTCCTGTAGTTCTTGACCAGGTTTGCACACACTGCAGCAGGGATTTTGGCCCACTCCTCCATACAGACCTTCTCCAGATCCTTCAGGTTTCGGGGCTGTCGCTGGGCAATACGGACTTTCAGCTCCCTCCAAAGATTTTCTATTGGGTTCAGGTCTGGAGACTGGCTAGGCCACTCCGGGACCTTGAGATGCTTCTTACGGAGCCACTCCTTAGTTGCCCTGGCTGTGTGTTGCGGGTCGTTGTCATGCTGGAAGACCCAGCCACGACCCATCTTCAATGCTCTTACTGAGGGAAGGAGGTTGTTGGCCAAGATCTCGCGATACATGGCCCCATCCATCCTCCCCTCAATACGGTGCAGTCGTCCTGTCCCCTTTGCAGAAAAGCATCCCCAAAGAATGATGTTTCCACCTCCATGCTTCACGATTGGGATGGTGTTCTTGGGGCTGTACTCATGCTTCTTCTTCCTCCAAACACGGCGAGTGGAGTTTAGACCAAAAAGCTCTATTTTTGTCTCATCAGACCACATGACCTTCACCCATTCCTCCTCTGGATCATACAGATGGTCATTGGCAAACTTCAGACGGGCCTGGACATGCGCTGGCTTGAGCAGGGGGACCTTGCGTGCGCTGCAGTATTTTAATCCATGACGGCGTAATGTGTTACTAATGGTTTTCTTTGAGACTGTGGTCCCAGCTCTCTTCAGGTCATTGACCAGGTCCTGCCGTGTAGTTCTGGGCTGATCCCTCACCTTCCTCATGATCATTGATGCCCCACGAGGTGAGATCTTGCATGGAGCCCCAGACCGAGGGTGATTGACCGTCATCTTGAACTTCTTCCATTTTCTAATAATTGCGCCAACAGTTGTTGCCTTCTCACCAAGCTGCTTGCCTATTGTCCTGTAGCCCATCCCAGCCTTGTGCAGGTCTACAATTTTATCCCTGATGTCCTTACACAGCTTTCTGGTCTTGGCCATTGTGGAGAGGTTGGAGTCTGTTTGATTGAGTGTGTGGACAGGTGTCTTTTATACAGGTAACGAGTTCAAACAGGTGCAGTTAATACAGGTAATGAGTGGAGAACAGGAGGGCTTCTTAAAGTAAAACTAACAGGTCTGTGAGAGCCGGAATTCTTACTGGTTGGTAGGTGATCAAATACTTATGTCATGCAATAAAATGCAAATTAATTACTTAAAAATCATACAATGTGATTTTCTGGATATTTGTTTTAGATTCCGCCTCTCACAGTTGAAGTGTACCTATGATAAAAATTACAGACCTCTACATGCTTTGTAAGTAGGAAAACCTGCAAAATCGGCAGTGTATCAAATACTTGTTCTCCCCACTGTACATACACATCACACGCCCCAGCCCTACCACCATCACACACACACACACTCCAAAACACACATAGGCAGACACGTATGTAGCCCATAGCCCATACACTCAGAGTGCGTTGTCCTGTGTGTTCTCATACTTTATGTGTGCATTGATAGAGATAAGGGAAATGTATGCCAGCCAGCTTGGTTTCAGACTTCACCTTCTCTCTGCTGCCATAGAAGTGCTTTGAGTTCTCACACACTGATCATGATGAATGATTCGTTTAGGAAAGAGAACACCACTTCAGCTCTTTAGGTTGATTGAGCAGAATACTATACGTGGTTAATCTTTGTTGAACATTCACTGCAAAGGTATGTAACTGTTTGCACATCGATGTGTGTCTGTCAGTGCGTATACTTTCTGTGCTGTGTGTGTCCATGACAGTGGCAGACAGTGTCTTCATCTGTCTCTCTCGCTCTCTTTTGCTCTCTCTCTCTTTTGATAATTAGCGGGTATCGGCAAATTTTGCTCTGCATGCGTTATTTGGGGTTTTACGTTGTACACGGAGGATATTTTTGCAGAATGTGTGGATTGTGTTGAGTGTTTGTTCCATTTAGTTAATTCTTGGTTGGTGAGCAGACCCTAGACCTCACAACCATAAAGGGCAATGGGTTCTATAACTGATTCAAGTATTTTTAGCCAGATCCTAATTGGTATGTCGAATTTTATGTTCCTTTTGATGGCATAGAAGGCCCTTCTTGCCTTGTCTCTCAGCTCGTTCACAGCTTTGTGGAAGTTACCTGTGGCGCTGATGTTTAGGTCGAGGTATGTATAGTTTTTTGTGTGCTCTAGGGCAACCGTGTCTGGATGGAATTTGTATTTGTGGTCCTGGAGACTGGACCTTTTTTGGAACACCATTATTTTTCTCTTACTGAGATTTACTGTCAGGGCCCAGGTCTGGCAGAATCTGTGCAGAAGATCTAGGTGCTGCTGTAGGCCCTCCTTGGTTGGTGGCAGAAGCACCAGATCATCAGCAAAGAGTAGACATTTGACTTCAGATTCTAGTAGGTTGAAGCTGGGTCTCTTTCTCTCTTTCTCTCTCTCTCTCTCTCTCTCTCTCTCTCTCTCTCTCTCTCTCTCTCTCTCTGTCTCTCTCTCTCTCTCTCTCTCTCTCTCTCTCTCTCTCTCTCTCTCTCTCTCTCTCTCTCTCTCTCTCTCTCTCTCTGTCTCTCTGTCTCTCTGTCTCTGTGTCTCTGTCGCTCTCTGTCTCACTCAGTCTCTCTGTCTCTCTCTCTCTATCTCTCGCTATCTGTTTATCAGTCAATCACCCTACTCTATATCGATGTATAAATCTGTTACGTCCTCTCCTCGTTAGCTCAGCTAATTAGAACCATCTTTCTCTTCCTCCTGCATGCATGTGCACAAATCAACAGTCTTAATTATGATGATTAGCAGAACTTCCTTTCAGGTTCCTACCAAACAAAGCGGAGCCCTATCAGATGACGCTGCCGCTCGTTAACAAGCTCCTCACACCGTACACACGCACACTAATTACACGCACGCAAACAAGCACACAAGCAAGCACGGCGCACGCACGCACACAGCCACACACACACATTCATTACACACTACTACTACACTACTGTGTGTGTGTGTGTGTGTGTGTGTGTGTGTGTGTGTGTGTGTGTGTGTGTGTGTGTGTGTGTGTGTGTGTGTGTGTGTGTGTGTGTGATAAGCTTCTGTAGAATTGAGATTGTAGGGTGATTAATACTGCCACTGAGAATGTCTGAATTACTCTAATTCAATCAGCACTTCTCCTCTCCAAACACACACACGCACGCACCCACACACACACACACACAGTAAAAAAATGTCCCCCTCTCCCCCCTCTTTCCTCTCTCCACTCCTATCTTTTCACCTCTTCCTCTCTTTACACCCTCCACTCTACTCTCCACCCTACCCTCCCTTCCTTAATGATCTCTCTCCTTAGTTGTTCATATTAACCTCCATCCTCTTCAGTTACTGCATCAAGACTGGCCCGGCCTGCTATACTGGACACATACACACATACACTGGGAATGAAGACTACTGAGCACGATGACAGGTAGGACAGAGAGAGGGAGGGATGGCGAGAGGGAGGGAGAGAGGGAGGGATGGAGAGAGGGGGGGGTGGAGAGAGGGAGGGATGGAGAGAGGGAGGGAGAGGGAGGGGGGAGGCGGCTCGAGGGAGAAACTTAAAAAAATGAATGTTTCATTTGAAAAGAAAGCAACATACAGGGTTGGGGAGTAACGGATTACGTGTAATCTGTTACATATAAGGGATTACAAAAAAACGGTACCTGTAATCCATTACGTTAGCAGCAAAACTATTGTAATCAGATTAGATACTTTTGAAAAACTAGATGATTACTTCGAGGATTACTTTTAAATTCAGAAAGGATGTCTGCGAAGGTAAAAAAAAAATTGAAACCTGTCAATGACATTCAAATCAGCATTGAAAAAAGGAGACCGCTATGACGACACACCGAATGTGTTTGATGGATCGCGGGAAAAGAGCGGGAATCGGCTTTTGTAGGCTACATTCCAAGCTATGTCTTCCGATGGTGCAACTGCTATCGGCATCCAAAGACTATCCAACTTGAATATGCGCTTGGAGGTAAGGATGACAGCAGCGGTGTAGTCTACAGCGATACGGATATCACTTATTGTTTAATATCTACATAGTGCATTGATGTGAATCACACTCCTGCTCTCTCATTTAACTATTTGCGCCTTATAGATTGTGGTTGTTGTGGATGGCTGTTCACAAATCTAAATGTGTATTTGAACCCAATAATGGTTGAATTCAAGAAGTTTAAGCTGCCTATCAATCATTGTTTTTGAAAACAGTGGGACAGCCAGTGAAAAATGTGCTCTTGCAACAGCTGCATAGTGCTGATCCAAGCCTATAGAATAAAAGTGGGGCTTTTATTGCTCAATCTAATTCATTTTGATTAAAAATAAATCCATAGGCCTAATGGACACATGCTCAAACTCGTACACTTTTGATAGACAAAGGGGCGATCTGTAGTTGCTACATCCATTTTTGGATATATTATATACAGTATATAGTACCAGTCAAAAGTTTGGACACACCTACTCATTCCAAGGTTTTTCTTTATTTTTACAATTTTCTACATTGTAGAGCAATAGTGAAGACATCAAAGCTATGAAATAACACATATGGAATCATGTAGTAACAAATCAAAATAGATTTGAGATTTGAGATTCTTCAAAGTAGCCACCCTTTGCATTGATGACAGCTTTCTACACTCTTGGCATTCTCTCAACCAGCTTCATGAGTTAGTGTCCTGGAATACATTTAAATGAACAGGTTTGCCTTGTTAAAAGTTAAAAGTTCTGTCTTAATGCATTTGAGCCAATAGGTTGTGTTGTGACAAGGTAGGGGGGTATAGAGATGATAGCCCTATTTGGCAACAGACCAAGTCCCTATTCTGTAAAGAACATCTCAAATAAGCAAAGAGAAACAACAGCCAATCATTACTTTAAGACATGAAGGTCAGTCAATCCAGAAAATGTCAAGAACTTTGAAAGTTTCTTCAAGTACAGTCGCAAAAACCATCAAGCGCTATGAATAAACTGCCTCTCATGAGGACTGCCACAGGAAAGGAAGACCCAGAGGTACCTCTGCTGCAGAGGATAAGTTAATTCGACTTACCAGCCTCAGAAATTGCAGCCCAAATAAGTGCTTCACTGTCACGCCCTGACCGTAGATTGCTTTGTATGTTTCTATTTTTAGTTTGGTCAGGGTGTGATGTGGGTGGGTATTCTATGTTGTAGGTCTAGGTTTTCCTTTTCTATGTGTTTGGCCTGGTATGGTTCTCAATCAGAGGCAGCTGTCTATCGCCATACTTAGGTAGCCTGTTTTCCCATTTTGAGTTGTGGGTGATTATTTTCTGTTTAGTGTTTTTTGTCACCTTACAGGACTGTTCGTTTGTCGTTTTTGTTGTTTTGTTCAGTGTTCTGTTGTTTTATTAAAATAATGAACACTTACCACGCTGCACCTTGGTCCTCCTCTCCTTCTCCCGACGACAATCGTGACATTCACAAAGTTCAAGTAACAGACACATCTCAACATCAACTGTTCAGAGGAGACTGCGTGAATCAGGCCTTCGTTGTCGAATTGCTGCAAAGAAACCACTACTAAAGGACACCAATAATAAGAAGAGACTTGCTTTGGCCAAGACATACGAGCAATGGACATTAGACTGGTGGAAACCTGTATTTTGGTCTGACGAGTCCAAATTTGAGATTTTTCGTTCCAACCTCCATGTCTTTGTGAGACGCAGAGTAGGTGAACGGATGATCGGAGGAGGTGAGGGCTCTGGGAGTTAGGTGTCAGGAAAATAACCTCTCACTCAATGTCAAAAAAACAAAGGAGATGATCGTGGACTTCAGGAAACAGCAGAAGGAGTCCCCCCCAATCCACATTGACAGAACACCAGTGGAGAAGGTGAACAGTTTTAAGTTCCTCGGCGTACACATCACAGACAAACCGAAATGGTCCACCCACACAGACAGTGTGGTGAATAAGTCGCAACAGCGCCTCTTCAACCTCAGGAGGCTGAAGAAATTTGGATTTTCACCTAAAACCATCACAAAGATGCACAATTGAGAGCATCCTGTCAGGCTGTATCACCGCCTGGTATGGCAACTGCACCGCCCACAACTGCAGGGCTCTCCAGAGGTTGGTACGGTCTGCACAACACATCACTGGGGGCAAACTACTTGCCCTCCAGGACACCTACATCACCCGATGTCAAAGGAAGGCCAAAAAGATCATCAAGGACAACAACCACTCAAACTACTGCCTGTTCACCAAACCACTGCCAATCATCCAGAAGGCGAGGTCAGTACAGGTGCATCAAAGCTGGGGCCGAGAGACTGAAAAACGGCTTCTATCTCAAGGCCATCAGACTGTTAAATAGCCATCACTAGCACAGAGAGGCTGCTGCCTTCATACAGACTTGAAATAATTGTCCACTTTAATAAATGGAACACTAATAATTTTTACGTTTAATAATGTTTACATATATTGCATTACTCCTATGTATATACTGTATTCTATACTATCTACTGTACTGTATCTCAGTCTATGCTGCGCTGACATTGCCCATCCATATATTTATATATTCTTAATTCCATTCCTTTACTTAGATTTGTGTGTATTAGGTATTTGTTGTGAAATTGTTAGACATTACTTGTTAGATATTGCTGCACTGTCGGAACTAGAAGCACAATCATTTCGCTACACCCGCAATAACATCTGCTAAACACGTTTATATGATAAATAAAATTTGAGTAGTTCCTAGTGTGAAGCATGGAGGAGGAGGTGTGATGGTGTGGGGCTGCTTTGCTGGTGACACTCTTTGTGATTTATTTAGAATTCAAGGCACACTTAACCAGCATGTCTACCACAGCATTCTGCAGCGATGCACCATCCCATCTAGTTTGAGCTTAGTGGACTATCAACAGAACAATGACCCAACACACCGCCCGGCTGTGTAAGGGCTATTTGACCAAGAAGGAGAGTGATGGAGTGATGCATCAGATGACCTAGCCTCCACAATCACCAGACCTCAACCCAATTGAGATGGTTTGGGATGAGTTGGACCGCAGAGTGAAGGAAAAGCAGCCAACAAGTGCTCAGCATGTGGGAACTCCTTCAAGACTGTTGGACAAGCATTCTAGGTGAAGCTGGTTGAGAGAATGCCAAGATTGTGCAACGCTGTCATCAAGGCAAGGGATGGCTACTTTGAAGAATGTAAAATACCAAATATATTTTGATTTGTTCAACACTTTTTTGGTTACTACATGATTCCATATGTGTTATTTCATAGTTTTGATGTCTTCAGTATTATTCTACAATGTAGAACATTTTTTTAAATTAAGAAAAACCCTTGAATGAGTAGGCGTGTACAAGCTTTTGACTGGTACTGTACGTCCATTGATTCTTGAAGAATATAACTTATAAATGCCTCATGAGCTTAGTTCAACTGTCACACTCCATGAGAACCCAAAATATAAGATTGTTTACAAACATAGGAGAAAAACATTGTAAATGAAAACAAACACTAACCTCATAACAACAATAATTTTGATGGATGGTCAGTTCTTGCATCCATAGCTCTGTCTATTAATCTGAGTGTGGTTACATTTCTCCAGGCCCATCCCTCAGTAGTTTTACCAAAACAGTGGTGTGGCGACCGTTTTGTTATTGTTTCATCTGTGGATTTGCCCTTTAAACAGCTGCATATTATCAAGATATCAGAGTGTCACCAACAAAAAGGTAAACAATAGGCCTATAGCAAATGGAGCATATGTGTCATGTTGTATAAATGATTGGAGACAGCCACAGGAATACGTAATAGGGGGTTTTAATACTCCATCCAAAACAAACACGTATACAAAAACACAGGGATGTAACCAAAACAAAAGAGCGAGGTAAAACCTCTAATAAATACACGGGACGAGACCCGCAATACACTACACAGGGCGAGACCCGTAATAACAAATGCACAACAATACACGGGACGAGAACCGTAATAACCAGTGCACAATACACGCGGCACGAAAGCCAAAATAACAAAGCACAGGTACTCACAGACCAACGGACATGGGAACAATAATCGACAAAACAATGGTGAACAGAGGATACATATATACAATTTACTAATCAGGGGGAATGGGAACCAGGTGTGCGTAATGAAACACTTCAGTGACGCCTAGAGGCCGGTGACGTAGACCTCCGGAGCTGGAATGAGCAGTAGTACCGGGGGAATCCGTGACTGTACCCACCCCTGACGCGCTGCACCAGCAGCGGGACGACAGCGACCTCGCAGACGACCACAGGGTCACGGTGCGGGTGAGCCAGGGCCAGTTGCAGATGCCGAAATTGAGTCGTTGTTGGACAGGCCAGTTGCGGCAGCCAAAGTTAAGTCGGCGTCGGACGGGCCAGTTGCAGCTGCCGAAGTTGCGGCGGTGTCGGACGGACCAGTTGCAGCGGCGTCGGACGGGCCAGTTGCAACTACCGAAGTTGTGGCGGTGTCGGACGGACCAGTTGCAGCGGCGTCGGACGGGCCAGTAGCAGCTGCCAAAGTTGTGTCATTGTCGGACGGGCCAGTTGCAGCTGCCGAAGTTGAGGCGGCATCGGACGGGCCAGTTGCAGCTGCCGAAGTCGAGGCGGCGTCGGACGGGCCAGTTGCAGCTGCCGAAGTTGTGGCGGTGTCGGACAGACCAGTTGCAGCGGCGTCGGACGGGCCAGTTGCAGCTGCCGAAGTTGCGTCATTGTCGGACGGGCCAGTTGCAGCTGCCGAAGTTGTGGCGGTGTCGGACGGACCAGTTGCAGCGGCGTCGGACGGGCCAGTTGCAGCTGCCAAAGTTGAGGCGGCGTCGGACGGGCCAGTAGCAGCTGCCGAAGTTGAGGCGGCGTCGGACGGGCCAGTTGCAGCTGCCGAAGTTGAGGCGACATCGGACGGGCCAGTTGCAGCTGCCGAAGTTGAGGCGACATCGGACGGGCCAGTTGCAGCTGCCGAAGTTGAGGCGGCATCGGACGGGCCAGTTGCTGCTGCCGAAGTTGAGGCGACATCGGACGGGCCAGTTGCAGCTGCCGAAGTTGAGGCGGCGTCGGACGGGCCAGTTGCAGCTGCCGAAGTTGAGGCGGCATCGGACGGGCCAGTTGCTGCTGCCGAAGTTGAGGCGACATCGGACGGGCCAGTTGCAGCTGCCGAAGTTGAGGCGGCGTCGGACGGGCCAGTTGCAGCTGCCGAAGTTGTGGCGGTGTCGGACGGACCAGTTGCAGCGGCGTCGGACGGGCCAGTTGCAGCTGCCGAAGTTGCGTCATTGTCGGACGGGCCAGTTGCAGCTGCCGAAGTTGTGGCGGTGTCGGACGGACCAGTTGCAGCGGCGTCGGACGGGCCAGTAGCAGCTGCCAAAGTTGCGTCATTGTCGGACGGGCCAGTTGCAGCTGCCGAAGTTGCGTCATTGTCGGACGGGCCAGTTGCAGCTGCCGAAGTTGTGGCGGTGTCGGACGGACCAGTTGCAGCGGCGTCGGACGGGCCAGTAGCAGCTGCCAAAGTTGCGTCATTGTCGGACGGGCCAGTTGCTGCTGCCGAAGTTGAGGCGACATCGGACGGGCCAGTTGCAGCTGCCGAAGTTGAGGCGGCGTTGGACGGGCCAGTTGCAGCTGCCGAAGTTGTGGCGGTGTCGGACGGACCAGTTGCAGCGGCGTCGGACGGGCCAGTTGCAGCTGCCGAAGTTGCGTCATTGTCGGACGGGCCAGTTGCAGCTGCCGAAGTTGTGGCGGTGTCGGACGGACCAGTTGCAGCGGCGTCGGACGGGCCAGTAGCAGCTGCCAAAGTTGCGTCATTGTCGGACGGGCCAGTTGCAGCTGCCGAAGTTGCGTCATTGTCGGACGGGCCAGTTGCAGCTGCCGAAGTTGTGGCGGTGTCGGACGGACCAGTTGCAGCGGCGTCGGACGGGCCAGTAGCAGCTGCCAAAGTTGCGTCATTGTCGGACGGGCCAGTTGCAGCTGCCGAAGTTGAGGCGGCATCGGACGGGCCAGTTGCAGCTGCCGAAGTTGCGGCGTTGTTGGACGAGCCAGTTGCGATGCCGTCGGACGGGCCAGTTGCAGCTGCGTTGGATGGGCCAGTTGCAGCTGCCGAAGTTGCGGCAGCGTTGGACGGGTCATTCCAGATGTCTCCATTTATGGTTGGTTATTCTGTCACGTTGTATAAATGATTGGAGACAGGTGCAGGAATACGTAATAGGGGGTTTTAATACTCCGCCCAAAAATGCAACATGCCATGAAAAGCACGGGGACGAAGCCCAAAACAAACACGTATACAAAAACATAGGGATGTAACCCAAACAAAAGAGCGAGGTAAAACTTCTAATAAATACACTGGACGAGACCCATAATAACCAGTGCACAATACACGCAGCTCGAAAGCCGAAATAACAAAGCACAGGTACTCACAGACCAACGGACATGGGAACAATAATTGTGCAGACAATGGTGAACAGAGGGCACATATATTTAATTTACTAATCAGGGGAAATGGAAACCAGGTGTGCGTAATGAAACAGTTCAGTGACGCCTAGAGGCCGGTGACGTAGACCTCCGGAGCTGGTGCACGGAATGAGCAGTAGTACCGGGGGAATCCGTGATAATATTTCAACTTGAATCAATGAGCCCAATCAGTCCTCCATGACAACAAAAGCATAAACAACAGAGTAGGGCTGGCTAATAACTCCTTAGTTTTAGGGTTATGCTCAGGTCAAACAATTTGGCTAATCTATACATATTTCCAAGTCCTATTCTTGATGATCAAGGGGTATAACATTTATTGGACGTATTAGAATTCTGATAGACTTTGGTTTTTAATGAAAATATATAATGTAATCGTAATATTATATGTAGTAGAAAGCGATGGGTTAGATTTGAAGAAACCTGCATAACCAACCCATAAAGTAAAATGTAACATCCATATATGGCCAGCTATGTAAACTGTAACATAGATTTATCCTGCAATAGATGTCGTTCAATTGGTAACATACATTTTTGTCTTCTTATAATGCCTCTTAAGGGGAAAGTAATTGAAAGTAACTGAATGTAATCAGATTATGTTACTGAGTTTGGGTAATCCAAAAGTTATGTTACTGATTACAATTTTGGACAGGTAACTGTAATAGATTCCATTTAGAAAGTAACCTACCCAACCCTGGCAACATGTTTTTCATAGATCCAGTGCAACAGTTTACATACACCTAAGCCAAATACATTTAAACTCAGTTTTTTACAATTCATTTAATCCTAGTAAAAATTCCCTGTCTTAGGTCAGTTAGGATCACCACTTTATTTTAAGAATGTGAAATGTCAAAATAATAGTAGAGAGAATTATTTCTTTCAGTTTTTATTTCTTCCATCACATTCCCAGTGGATCAGAAGTTTACATACACTCAATTGGTATTTGGTAGCATTGCCTTTTAAATGTTTAACTTGGGTCAAATGTTTCGGGTAGCCTTCCACAAGCTTCCCACAATAAATTGGGTGAATTTTTGCCCATTCCTCCTGTAACTGAGTCAGGTCTGTAGGCCTCCTTGCTCACACATGCTTTTTCAGTTCTGCCCACAAATTTTCTATAGGATTGAGGTCAGGGCTTTGTGATGGCCACTCCAATAACTTAACTTTGTTGTCCTTATGCCATTTTGCCACAACTTTGGAAGTATGCTCAGGGTCATTGTCCATTTGGAAGACCCATTTGCGACCAAGCTTTTACCTTCCTGACTGATGTCTTGAGATGTTGCTTCAATATATCCACATACTTTTCCATCCTCATGATGCCATCTATTTTGTGAAGTGCATCAGTCCCTCCTGCAGCAAAGCACCCCCACAATATGATGCTGCCACCCCCATGCTTCATGGTTGGGATGGTGTTCTTCGGCTTGCAAGCCTCCCCCTTTTTCCTCCAAACATAACGATGGTTATTATGGCCAAACAGTTCTATTTTTGTTTCATCAGACCAGAGGACATTTCTCCAAAAAGTATGATCTTTGTCCTTAAGTGCAGTTGCAAACCGTAGTCTGGCATTTTAATGGCGATTTTGGAGCAGTGGCTTCTTCCTTGCTGAGCCGCCTTTCAGGTTATGTCAATATAGGACTTGTTTACTGTGGATATAGATACTTTTGTACCTGTTGTTTCCTCCAGCATCTTCACAAGGTCCTTTGCTGTTGTTTTGGGATTGATTTGCACTTTTTGCACCAAAGTACGTTCATCTCTAGGAGACAGAACGTGTCTCCTTCCTGAGCGGTATGACGGTTGCGTGGTCCCATGGTGTTTATACTTGCATACTATTGTTTGTACAGATGAACGTGGTACCTTCAGGCATTTGGAAATTGCTCCCAAGGATGAACCAGACTTGTGGAGGTCTACAATTTTTTTTCTGAGGTCTTGGCTGATTTCTTTTGATTTTCCCATGATGTCAAGCAAGGAAGCACTGAGTTTGAAGGTAGGCCTTATAATACATCCACAGGTACACCTCCAATTGACTCAAATGATGTCAATTAGCCTATCAGAAGCTTCTAAAGCCATGACATCAATTTCTCGAATTTTTCAAGCTGTTTAAAGGCACAGTCAACTTCGTGTATGTACTTCTGACCCACTGGAATTGTGATACACTTATTATTTCACTTATAATTCACTGTATGTAAACTTCCAACTTCAACTGTACATTTTTGTTCAAAATAACATATTTGAAGTCCAAAAATATCTCAGATGCAGATATTTCCATGATATTTTATGAAAGGTATGTTTAATATTTTTTTGAAATATATTTTTGTACTCAGTGGGCTAAATTACAATAAAACAACTACTGAGCCAACATGTTAATTGACTGTAAGTCGCTCTTGACACGATTCTCTCAGGAATAAATGAGGACACCTCTATATTTTTCAACGTTGATGTTTGGATGCAATTACACTGCGACTAATTGGCCTACTTCACAATTATCACATACTAATGATACTGCATGAGGAAGACACTAATAGGAGAGAGAGGACAGAGGAGGAAACAACATACTCTTGATTTGGTCGGCTTTTGAATATCTAGATTTAAGTGTGCATGTGAATGTGTGTGTTTGTCTTAATGAGTGTGTGTTGTTAATGATGGGAGCGGAGACATCAAAAGAGTGTGAGCCACAGTCAAGCTGATGAAAGCGTCTGTACCTTGTAGCAGGTCATCTGACAGAACGGTGGATCTTCTGAACCGGGTTATATCTCCTCTTTACCTTTATGGTAACCGGTGTGTTTATAAACTAATATCAGGAGGAAAAATACGTACGATGTTGTGTTCCGTTATACAAGGGATGTGGCTAAGGTGCTGCTAAGTGGTAGTCCACCACGTGTGCACTCCACAACCTCCTCCCCCATCCTCTTTCAATCTACCCTTTTCTCCCCGGCCCTATTCTCTCCTCCTTCCTTGTCCTCTTGTTCTCCCCCTCTGTCTTCCCTCCTCCTCTCCCTCTGTCCCCCCCCTCTCTCTGTCTCCCCCTGTGCGTGTTTGATGTGACAAAGGCGTGTAGTGTGACACACTGAGAGGACTGTTTAATTTGATCCAACCAGATGAGGACAAACACGCTGGGACATAACTCCTTTTCTCTCTCTGTTGCTATCTTCCCTTCTTTTCAATGATGTTTGTTCTTCACTCTCTCTCTCTCTCTCTCTCTCTCTCTCTCTCTCTCTCTCTCTCTCTCTCTCTCTCTCTCTCTCTCTCTCTCTCTGGTTGGAGTGTGAGGTCCTGTGACCGTGAGGCCTCTTTCTTCCTAATTGTCTTGTAAATGACCTTTTCTATATTTTAGACTGAACATCTCTCCTCTCTTCTCCTCGTCACCTCTATATTCCTCTCGTATCCTCTCCTCCACTCTCCTTTCCTTTCCTCTCCTTTTCCCTCCTCTCTCCTCATGCCTATTCTGTATGCAGTGGTACTGTAGAGGGCATCATTATGTGGCCTGTATTTGAGTCATTTTTATTTAAACAGCAGGACAATAGGCTGTTGATTGAGGGAAACAGGAGGTAGACAATGGGGTTCTGTGGAACATAATACAGCACCATTTTCCAGCCCCAGCTTTAGAAGGGCCCAAGCTCATTGTAGAGCTCTGGAGAGGAAAAAACGGTGCTTAGGAGGAGGAATATTTTGCCGTGGTATGTCATTATTTTGCAAATTTCTATTATCTCATCATGTTGTCTTCATTGTAATTGCAGCTAATTAGGGGGCTAGTTAGAGGCCTGGCTTTGAGGCCGGCTTTGCAGTGAAAGGAGCGCACCGATTACCGCTCGACAAGAGAGGAAGCACAGAAAGGGGAGATTAATGTGGTTACCTTGACGACACTGGCTTCCATCTGCGAGGAACAATGCATTTTTGTTTCTTTGGATCAGTTCAGATCAACAGAATGAGCTGCCTGCCTGCGCTCCCTCGGTGACAATGCTGAATTCTGTCGAACCCAACGGGCTAGGCTCTCTACCCCCCTCGCCCCTCACCTCACCTCCCCCTGCCGCCCGATATACCCCTGTCGCCCCCAATCACTCTACCTCTGAGCTCCCTCCCTCCTTCCCATGCTGTCTGTGTATCCGTCCGTCCGGCGGGCCCTGAGTAAAAAGCTTAGCGCTCTCAGCAAATGTTTGAGAGAGTGCTCTCACACACCCCGTCGTCAGATGAAAGCAGGGTGTGTGTGTGTGTGTCCCATGTTCTGAGAGGTCATGGCCTTGTCACACACAGAGCTGTGAGGTTTACTCCCCAATCCCTCCAGGCTCCAAAGCACTTCATGAAATAATAGTCCCTCTCTTTGTCTCTCCTTCCCTCTGTCTCTCTCGATCTCCCTCTCTCTCTCTCTAGGCTGTTGAAGCAAGCAACACTAGGGGAGGCCCTTCATCTCAGAGCAGGGCCCCAGGCTCCTGTATTTATGTGTGTGAGAAAGAGAGAGAAGAGAGTGGAGAGGGAGAGATTGATCAAGGGAGCTGTGTCTCATACTGTATACCGGGGGAAACGAGAGGAGACTGAGTCAAATGTATTTGACTTTGTCAGAAAGAACGAAGTCAGGGAGCGAATTATGTTGAAAAAGAGAGAGAGGGAAAGAGAGAGGGGGGAAGAAAAAGAGAAGGACTAGGCTGCAGATCACATGTGACGGTCAATTGTGATCCTGAGTTAAAGAGGTTCTGAGCACAGAACACAATGTCAATCCATCTGGTGTTCACTTTAAACTGGGGGGGATTTAGAAAAGAAGAGGGATACAATTCAGGGAATGCCAGAGACATCTGCTCCCGTGGGCACAACAATAAAACTCCATGTAGATCAGCCTATTTACACCACTAGACACTGGTTTACAGAGTATTGGGCTCAGTGGGAGGTGTGTGTGTGTGTGTGTGTGTGTGTGTGTGTGTGTGTGTGTGTGTGTGTGTGTGTGTGTGTGTGTGTGTGTGTGTGTGTGTGTGTGTGTGTGTGTGTGTGTGTGTGTGTGTGTGTGTGTGTGTGTGTGTGTGTGTGTGTGTGTGCACGCTTGTGTGTGTGTGTGCACGCTTGTGTAGTGTGTGTGTGTGTCACCCAATTACAATGCTCTCTCACACTGGGATTGTCTGTTGCTTCATGTGATTGTCCATTTACCCTCTCGGTAGGTCATTAACAGTAGGGGTTTGTTTCTCTTATGACCATTATTATATTATGATAATTTACTGAATTGTTTATGAATCACTTCAGGAAGGAGACAGTGGAAGTGTTAGCCATTGAATTTGTTTTTAGAGAAGTTGCCTTTTGAATCTCCTTTGTCGGCGTTCTGGCAGTAAGGTAATCGTTGATGTTTTTAAATATGTCTTTTTTTTTTCTGCTCAGCTTTTGGAAAAGTTGGAAGATTAGGTGGTAATTTTACAGGTGTGAAAAAGTCCTTAAGCACCTCGAATCTCAAACACATTTTCAGAAAAGACGAGGTAATCTCGATAGTTTGGGGACTGGTGTGTTTGTTCGCTGGTGTGTTTGTGTGTACGTGTGAAGTGTTTATCTTTGTGCAGAATTTAGTTTCTTTTAACGTCGCGTCAAAGTAGAGGTCCGCCACTTCTCTCTAATTTAACATGTCATCTGTCTCCAAATCACTTCAAAGATGAGCCAACTCATGCCAAAGACTTCTTCCTTTTCCTCCTTACTTACTTTCTTTCTTTCCTTCCCTAAGTTTCCGCCCGCGCCAGAAAACAACATCTAAACACAATGTTTTAAAAGAACTGGATGGAGAGTGTAAACTTTCAGATGTGATTCCAATAGTACACAGCTGCTGCTGCCGACCGTGCGTCTGCTATTCCCCCCGGTTCACAAATCTGATGATGATTGAACCGCGGACAGAAAACATCCTCATTACGCTAGCTCTCTCTCTCTCTCCACCTCTCTCTTTCTCCTGACTGTAAACATGGACCTTCGTGATGCATGGGGTGAACGCAGTTGTGTGTTTTACTCTGGGGACTGGACTTGGCTGGGGAGCAGGGACAGAAGCTATCTGGCCAGAAAGCACTGCAGAAGAGCCTTTTGTATCCATAACTGTCAGTTTTATTAGCACAACCTTTTAACCAATACCCCTTACCCCTAACCTAGCTTGAGTTATAATCAAATAGCTGCTGGTCTGCTCAACATTAACAGACAATGGGGTCTCTCTTAGCATGGCCGTCCAGTGACTACCCAGGGACAGGATGCGGTCTCTCAAACATTTAGGGAGAAATGTATCATCAAGTCGACATTTATTTCACATGCTTCGCAAACAACAGGTGTAGACTAACAGGGAAATGTTTACGTATAGCTCCTTTTTCAACATTTCCCACATTCAAATTGTGTTTGTCACATGCTTCGCCAACAACCGGTGTAGACTAACAGTGAAATGCTTACTTACGAGTCCTTTTCCCACAATGCAGAGATAAAGATAAGATCAAATAAAAATATATAAATAGTGACACAAATAACAACGACGAGTAAAAGTATCATGGCTATATATAGGGAATAGAAAAGAACATGGTTATATACAGGGAGTACCAGTACTGAGTCGATGTGCAGGGGCACAAGGTATGTTCATATAGGTAGAGATGACGTGACTAGGCAACAGGACAGATAATATACTGTAGCAGCAGCGTATGTGGTTAGTGTGAAAGTGTGTGTGTGTGAAAGCGTGTGTGTGTGTATAGAGTCAGTGCAAGAGAGTTAGTGCAAAAAAGGGTCAATGCAGGTAGTCCTGGTAGCCATTTGATTAGCAATTTGGCAGTCTTGTGTAGCAGTCTTATGGCTTGGGGATAGAAGCTGTTCAGGGTTCCAGTTGGTTCCAGACTTGGCGCGCTGGTACCGCTTGCTGTGCGGTAGCAGAGAGGACAGTCTATGGCTTGGGTGGCTGGAGTCTTTCTAAACAGATCTAGGATCAGCTTGCCCTCCCCAAATCCTAACCTTAACCATTAGGGTCATAACTGACACATTTCTAGGGGGGGGGGACTTCATCCTACTCCGACCCAAACCCTCCCAGCCCTCAACTCGGTGACCAGAGGTAACCATAGCAACCTGAGCCAGTCCCTGTCAGAGGCGCTGGCGACCCTAATGGCGACATTTATGGCATGTTGTCAATTATAGTACGCGGCACAGCCATTATAGACTATGTCCCCTGCTCTCTCTCTCTCTCTCTCTCTCTCTCTCTCTCTCTCTCTCTCTCTCTCTCTCTCTCTCTCTCTCTCTCTCTCTCTCTCTCTCTCTGACAATGGGACCGTTCAGAGCTGCATAGTCAGCCTCTGCTCTCACAGTGACAGCATGTAATATAATGTTAGCTAATGGTTCCATATGGTTTTGATGTCTCAGTTGGTTGGAGGTTGGATTATGAACTGTGTGGTTTATGGGTTTGATTCCCTCTTGGGCAACATACATTATACTGAATTGGAGAACTGTGGTCACAAGTGTTAGTTCAATAAGCATATGTGGCACTGATCCACTGTATAGTTCTGTAGCCTACTATAGCAGAGACATATTCAGACAGTATGAGCATGCCTTATGACTTGGTCAGAATTGCAAGCATGGTGGAGTCGGTCATCTGGGTGTGTGTGCGCATATGTGAACATCTTTGCGGACGACGGACGTGTGTGCCTCTGGGTTGTTCCAGGAAAGGCAGCAGGTGGAGGTATAAGGCATTATCAGGGTCAGAGAGGGTGACTTGACTGTCTGGTTATTTATATATATTTTTTATTTAACCTTTATTTAAGTTGCTGAGCCAATTGTGCACCGCCCTATGGGACTCCCATTCACGGCCGGATGTGATGCAGCCTGGATTCGAACCAGGGACTGTAGTGACGCCTCTTGCACTGAGACGAAGTGCCTTAGACCGCTGCATCACTCGGGAGCCCAATAGGTAGGTAGACAGGGTCCTCTGGACAGGAGGGGATGGAGGGAGGGAAGAGGGAGCGGTAGGAGAGAGGATATAGAGAGAGGGAGAAGGGGGAGATCCAAGGCGATATTTGACGCTCGTCCAGGTCCCCAGAACATCGGGAGATGCCTTCGAAACCAGCATACTAGGGGCAACGGTGAGCGATATTACCATCAAGTAGGCTTGGGTTTTGCTAGGGTGTTGTCGATGGGGATGGCTGATTGGCGTGAGCCGCGAGCTCCGAAGGGTTACGTGTTCAATCCCAGTGCCAGGAAGTGTTTTTCCCCCTATCCCAGACCTTAACGCTGACCTTAGAGGAAGGGTCAGAGAGGCATGGCTTAGTGGGGGCGTTAACGTCCTTAACCCATACACTGAGTGACCTTGTCAAGAGATTAGACCTCTTGGTCTAATGGTTAAAAATACTATATGAGGTGTTGTTGCATAACATCAATGGTGTAAACTATACACACTTCCTAGTGTTAAAAATACTAAATGAGTTGTTGTTGCATAACACTGAGGGCTCTATTTACGGCTGGCATTAAGCCAGTGGAATTGTCAAAAGCATGCTCGTTTGCAATTTCGACCTGTTAAAGCCTGCGCTCTTCTATTTTCAAACCCTAGCACCAGGATCGGTAATTTACCTGTCTTATATGAATCAAATCAAATTTTATTTGTCACATACACATGGTTAGCAGATGTTAATGCGAGTGTAGCGAAATGCTTGTGCTTCTAGTTCTGACAGTGCAGTAATATCTAACAAGTAATCCAACAATTCCCCAACAACTACCTAATGCACACAAATCTAAAGGGGTGAATGAGAATATGTACATACAAATATATGGATGAGCGATGGCCGAGCAGCATAAGCAAGGTGCAATAGATGGTATAAAATACAGTATATACATATGATATGAGTAATGTAAGATATGTAAACATTATTAAACTGGCATTATTTAGAGTGCATTGTATAAAGTGATCCATTTGTGATCCATTTATTAAAGTGGCCAGTGATTGGGTCTCAATTTAGGCAGCAGCCCCTCTGAGTTAGTGATTGCTGTTTAGCAGTCTGATGGCCTTGAGAAAGAAGCTGTTTTTCAGTCTCTCGGTCCCAGCTTTGATGCACCTGTACTGACCTCGCCTTCTGGATGATAACGGGGTGAACAGGCAGTGGCTCGGGTGGTTGATGTCCTTGATGATCTTTTTGGCCTTCCTGTGACATCGGGTGCTGTAGGTGTCATGGAGGGCAGGTAGTTTGCCAGACCGCACCACTTCGTTTCATTTCGTTTCATTTGATTAAAAACAAGGCATGGCCTCCTCTCAATGAAGGCAGATTTTTTTCGGTCATGACCAATGCATTCGCCTGGTAGTCTAGACTATCGATAAAGGGTTTGGCTCGTGAGACCGCTTTGAAATACATCTTAATCAACCAAGCTTTATTAAAGATCAACTTTGGCAGCAGCAAAACAGTGAGTGGACATCCCAGGTTTATCTATGTAGGCTATTACATTATTTTAGCCAGCTCCTGTTATTATTTTGAACGATTTTGAAAAAAACTCTGTGTAGTCTATATGCTCATCATGGAACGAGAGATGAGATAATCCAGTGACACTCGTATTTAGAAAAATCTCAGTTGTTTTCCTTTAACAATGCTTGTTTTCCGTTTCGCTTGATAAAAAACAAGCCCTTACTGAGTAGGCTACCCTTTCCCTACTATAACAAAAGCTGGTTCAACAGAAATGTGTCTGGTGTCGTTCTTATCGTGGCCATGCATTAACCTAGTAGCCTTATCCATAAAAGGTGTCTGAATGGTCTACTCGTGAGGCTTTTGCCAACATACTTTTGCATTATTCACAGTTCCCATAGGCCTACCTTCAGTGCATACTCCATTCGGCTGGTATCCATCCCCATTTCAACAGAGTGCCTCTTTTCCAGGTACCAAACATAGGCTATTCACATTTTTCAGTCCTACAACATAGTTCAACGGTAGGCTTAGGCTCTATCTTGCTTATTGAGAACATAACCCACACATACAATGTAATTTATGGGAGCCTAGTATTTTTTAGTTGAGGAGAAGTGCGATGCGTAAAGGCCTATACTCATTGAATCCAATTTCAACAATGTTGACTGCCAACACTCTAACCATATTGAGCAAACACTGGACATTTATGTTTTTTTTACTTTGCTATTACTCGTTACTATAGCCTATGCTCTTTAATTAACTATAGTGTCAATCCACAATAGACCAGGACGAGAATATTCCGTGCCCCTAGTCGAATTGGAGTTAATGACAATGCAAAGACCGTCAATAACCTACAGGACTTGAGACAAATGCATGCAGTATTAAGCCATGGAACGCCTTGATTGGCTAGTGAGTGGCCAAGGCCTCGTCACACCTACAACTTGTTTGTTCATCAAAACCCAGCCCTTTCGCGGCCCCGCCATTTATTGCACTCATAACGGCTGTGAAAACAGCAAATATATTTCGGACACATGCCTGGACCGATAGCGCTACCTATAGCGCTACCGTCAGACCTTAGATTTACCGTTGTGTTATGTTTGATAAAATAGAGCACTGAAAGTGTTAATTCCCTAACACTGACAGAGTGTAACAACATAACTCAAAGTGTGAACCAGTATAGATACTGGCCCAGTGTTAAATTGAACACTGTCAGTGTTCGATTTAACACTGGAGTATTTGCTGTGTACAAAAAGCAAGGTGTAGTCAGTCCCTAAGCTATAGCTAACAATACGTGTATGATCTGTGTAGTAATATTATTCGAATCAGAAACCCATTTGCATTGCTAGTTATAGCCTAATGTTAGCTAGCTAACATTGAACCTAGTTTGTTAGCTTAGGCCACCTGCAGTTTCATACTACAGCTATGACAATGTTTGTGTTGGTAGTAGTATGAGTTGGGATTATGCCGGTTCATTGTTTAGCTAGCTAGCTAGGTACTTAGCTACATGTCTAAACAAAAGACTCCACTTCGGCCGGATGATTACATGACCCATCAAATTAGCCAGGTGTGTCTGGGGGTGATTACGGCCATCTATTCTATTTCATGAACATCTGTACATGTCTAGACAATAGTGACTCATCCACTTAGATAGATGTGGCTGGGGGGTGGTTGTAGCATTTCCTTTACATGACCCATAAATTTAGACAAGTGTGTCGGGTAAGCGTCATCTAATAATGATCAAATATTTATCCAATATTTTTATCTGGACACTTTCTGTATTTGATATTGCTAATATATAGTAACCACTTCTTTGTACCGTTTACACCTTCTGTATCCTGGGCATGTGACAAATACACTTGTGTGTTTACAACATGTCCTCACATGTGAATCCTTAAAGAGATGGGGGGTGAACGATGCTGAATGGGTGTAGACAAAGAAGAGCTCTCCAGTAGGTGTACCAAAACATTCAAGAGCCATTTTCTCAAAAGTGGGGTTACAAGTTTGTCAACTTTCAAAGCAGAATTATTTTCCTATTGTTCCTCAACTGCAGTGTATGATGTACCATTTTCTAGCTCTGAGTCTCTACTTTTAACCAATGTAAAAAACGGAATTTCAAATTTTGCTACATAAGACCGTATCGAGGCGGTCGGTCACATATAGTCTACGGTGTGATGTGTACTATGTAGGAAGACATTTAATAAAACAGTGATGTTTTAACTAGCAGGTTGACGTTTATTGTCATGAGTTTTGTCCTGAAGGCAGATCTGAGTGATTTCCCCTTAGATAGGCCACCTGCAAAGTCAAAATTGGCTATATTGAAAAAAGTAATGAAAAGAAAATTAGGTAATTGGTCTTAATTTAAGGTTAGGGTTAGGCATTAGGGTTAGCAGTGTAGTTAAGGTTTAAAGTTTAAAATCAGATTTTATGACTTTGTGACTGTGGCGGCTAGTGATCACTCTGCAGAGCTGCCTCAAGAACAATATTTATCACGAAACCTGCGTTTAACTACCTCGTTATATTATAATATTGGTATTAGACGTTAAGTTATGCACAATGAGCAAATTAGGTAGCACCTCAAACGACGATATGATACATACATTAAAAAAACAGTATCCCTTAATCATTAGTTTGGTGTTTTATGTAAATAGTGTGCTTTTTACATTACCATAGAGGTTCAGTGTCTCTCTGGTGGTACGTATAGGAACTGAAGGTAAACAACGCTAAAACAATGTTGAGACCTTGTCAGGGTCAAATGAACTCTATTTCCCAGCTCAAACAACATAACCCAGGAATAATGACTGTAGGGAATCTAAGGAGAATTAGTCCTATTGAATATCAAAGAGAACAGGCATCACACACACAGGGATCTAAACTGGTTAATGAGGGGTTGGAGGTCCGGGGTGTGTACTCTCTGCTGAGTGTGTGGGTCACACACACCGGAGAGAGAGAGAGACACACACACACACACGACCCCCACCACCCACCCACACCTCTAAGATACACACAGCCACCCCTCCCCAGCCCCCCTGGCAGGGCCTGTCTTGTCTCTCCGTGCCCAGCCGATCTGTGTCGCTCCGCGTGGGCAGAGGTGCTAGGGAGATGCCAGGGCTTTGTGTGCCACATTGGATCAAGCTAACGTGGGTACGTAGCGAGGTTATTCCACCTCCCTCCTCTACCCCCCTGCCACCTACCCCCAACCACCCTTCTATAGGATGATTGAAGAATCAACAATATGTGCATTTTGATGCCATTGTACTCTACCCCTCCTCCTCCCACCTTCAGCCCTCCTTTCCTCCCCTCCCTGTGTAGGCCGTGTTGGCGATGCCCTCTGTGCCATCTGCAGTGGCCCCCGCCCCCTGGCCCTCCTCCACCTCCCACTCCTCCTACTCAGCGCTGGGTAGGCTTAACCATCTGTGTGCCAGTTTGTTCGCACAGTGAGGGTGGATAGAGGTGGGCCGAATGACTACAACAATACACAAATACATTGAGCTATACCTTCTTGTAGACCTGCATATACAGACATATACAGTATTTACAGAATAACATTCTCAAGCTCTTACATACGTGTACAAACTCAACCATGCATAAATAAATGATACTCTGTGTACAACCACATAATACATAACAGATTACACATTTTAATCAAATGTATATACATTTGAATTTAATATCAATTTACAGCTAACTAGTACTTTATGCCGTCTTGTTTCGTTGTCTTTTATGCTTTGCCCAGAAAGCACATAGAACTACCTCAGCGAACATTAAGCACATTGAGCAAATACTGAAATCTGATGTAAATATGTTATGTAAATACGTGCAGGTTGTGGTGTAATTATCCCAGAGCTGGAGTCAGGCAGCAGTAAATGGTGGGTGTTAGACTGTAAAAGGTTTAGAGATGTTTCTCTATAGCTCAACGTGTGGCGCAAGGCCAACTGGCTAGCATCCATTCCTTTCCCCTCTTCTCCAAATCCTGTACACCTGAGGGTACATCTTCTAGCCTGCTGTCCCCTCACCCGCCCCCTCACCCCTTCAACTTACCCCTCCATCCTTGGCGTCCCTCCAGTCCTCCTCTCTCTCCTCAGGGCCCCAAAGCTCTGTCTGAACCCCTGAATATCTGCCACGCCGTCACCATACCTCCATACCTCCATACCTCCATACCTCCATACCACCATACCTCCATACCTCCATACCACCATACCTCCATACCTCCATACCTCCATACCACCATACCACCATACCTCCATACCACCATACCTCCATACCACCATACCACCATACCACCATACCTCCATACCTCCATACCACCATACCACCATACCTCCATACCACCATACCTCCATACCTCCATACCACCATACTTCCATACCACCATACCTCCATACCACCATACCTCCATACCACCATACCACCATACCTCCATACCACCATACCTCCATACCACCATACCTCCATACCTCCATACCTCCATACCACCATACCTCCACACCACCACACCTCCACACCACCATACCTCCATACCACCATACCTCCATACCACCATACCTCCATACCACCATACCACCATACCTCCATACCACCATACCTCCATAACACCATACCTCCATACCACCATACCTCCATACCACCATACCTCCACACCACCACACCACCACACCACCATACCTCCATACCACCATACCACCATACCTCCATACCACCATACCTCCATACCTCCATACCTCCATACCACCATACCTCCATACCTCCATACCACCATACCTCCAAACCTCCATACCTCCATACCACCATACCACCATACCTCCATACCTCCATACCACCATACCTCCATACCTCCGTACCTCCGTTCCACCGTACCTCCGTACCGCCATACCACCATACCATTACAATCCTAATCCATGACTCTGACTCTGCCAAGGCAGACTCCCTCCCCCAGTGGGACTGCTGGGGCTTGGGGGCTCCACAGTACTGCTTCTATGAGCTTCAGGGACACCCACTCAGCCTGGCACCTAGTGCCAATCTCCAACCTCAGCCCACTAGTGCCAATTTCCAACCTCAGCCACCTTGTGCCAATCTCAGCCCCCGAGGAGGAGGCAGAAGGGCTGGGCAGACAAAGAAAGGGACCCCAGCCAGAGAGGAGAGGAAAAGGAGAGGAGGGTAGAGAAGGGGAGAAGAGAAAAGAGGAGACCTGTTCAGTATCTGACCTAGTCTCATGGCATCTCAGCTCAGATCCCTCTCCATGCAATTGTGTCTCACCCACACACTGAGATACCCAACAGACCAACGCTGCCACAGGGCTCACATCTACAGCTTACCTGTACCATCACAGGTCCTATAGACAGTATATAGTAACATCAGAACCATTGTATAGTCCTGCGCATGGCCATGTTCTAAAGAAAAACTTGAATACACCCCCATCTCGAAGATGCTGCCGTTTTAATATAGAGTTTATTTTAGAAATGAGATTAACTCTTTACTTAAAGAATACGGTTAAATGAAAAACAGTGAGTGGCTGTGTCATTATTTGGAGAGACAGTAGCAGCTTGAATCTAGTCTCCCAGTGCCTGGAGCTGTAGAGCTTGGTACACTACGGTCTCCTGTGCTGTTGTTTCCCCCAGATGGACTTTTCAAAACGCTCCGCCACAAAGCATACTGTAGAAAATCACATCAATACCGCGAGCAGCCTCTCTCTCCTATACTACTGACAGAATACACACACGCACACACACACACACACACACACACACACACACACACACACACACACACACACACACACACACACACACACACACACACACACACACACACACACACACACACACACACACACACAGACTGCTCAACTGAAACACATCATTTGAAGGGTTTTGCGTATGATGTGCAATACAAACAAAGTGCAGATTTGGTTTTCTAAAGATGTGCTGTGAAACAATGTCGTCTTCGTGTGGAGAAGACGCCAAATCCCACTGGCTGGATGAATAAAGTCACTCAGAATCCTGGAGGCGGTGTGTGTGTGTGTGTGTGTGTGCATGTGTATGTGTGTTGTAGATGTACAAATACTTTGAGATAACGACTAAGAGAGACAAAACACATATAAATGATCTTAGAGGTGGGGGCAGGGGGGGGGGGGAAGTGCGTGTCTGTGTTTGGGGTGTGTGTGTGTGTGTGTGCAGTGAATATGCGTTTGGGGGTTGAGTGAGGTGTGTATGTGTAGCAGTGTGTGTTTTATTCTTGACGCGGAGGGACAGACAAGGAGGTCATTACTAGGGCCTCCTGCCGAGCTCCATCACGTCTCTAATGGTGCAGAGAGATCTAAAACCTCCACACTCATTCTTCTATCCTCCATCATCCCTCCTTTCCCATATCCTTCCCGCTTTATTCCCCCTGTCACATACCTCTTAGCGCACCACTCTCTCTACACACACACACACACACACATATACTCGGTACAAACGCATTTTCCACCCGCTAAACAGCTCTTGTAATGCACAAGCTGAAGTGTGCTGTTGTTTGACACTTGTTTGGTAGGGCAGACAGGGCACTTGAGACGGTGAAGTGCTACTCTATCAACCGTTTTCTCAGTCTGTTACATCAGTTGTGTCCGAATCCAATTTGTCCCAGGTAAAAGCTTCCTGTACTCTGACTCAGTCTAACCTCTCAGACCAGGGAGGTGTGTGGCTCTATATCCACATGAAACAGGGCAGCTCTTTGGAACAGCAGTGTGAATGTAGTCCTCTTCTCAAGTTTCTCCTCCTCTCCTCTCCTCCTCTGCTCTACACTCTCCTCTCCTCCTCGAGGCTCTTCTTCTCTCTCTTTTTCTCCTTCTTTTCTTCTCCTCCTGTTCATGTCTTCTCTCCTCTCCTCTCCTCCACCGAAGCTAGCCCCAATCAGCTTGTCCTCTAAAGGCCGTAGTGAAACGCCACTGTACATAATGAAGAGGTTTTTAATAAGGAGAAAGAAGGAGAAGCTCTGTTGTTTGGTTCTGTCTTTGTGTGAGAAGTGAAGAAGGGGGGATACTGTAGGTAGGATGGATGTTGAGCTTGTTCTGTGTGTGTGTGTGTGTGTGTGTGTGTGTGTGTGTGTGTGTGTGTGTGTGTGTGTGTGTGTGTGTGTGTGTGTGTGTGTGTGTGTGTGTGTGTGTGTGTGTGTGTGTGTGTGTGTGTGTGTGCGCGCATGAGTGGGTCACTGTCTATGTACATACACACATGCTTTGTCAATCATTTACCTTTTATTTATCCTCTTTCAGAAACATTCATTAACCCTTTGTTGACATGAGAGTCCTTTTCAGTCGCTGGCTGTATTGTATTGCTGTGTTGCGTGTCTGACACAAAACACAGCTAGATTAATTATTTGTCAGTAGCTAAAGCTTGACAATAACTAACGAATATGAAAAATAGCTCTATTTATTATTGCAATAATGAGCAATTTGGGGTGAATAAAAAGCAAACTAATTAGTAACAGGCTAGGAAGGCACTCACAACAATATGTCTTGGTAATTCATTTTCTAGTCTGGGAAGTCATCTTAAAAACCAACACTTTATTCAACATTAAAGGGAAGTACAAAGTGTTGTTGCAGCTGGGTTACAGACAGTTGTGTTTGCTGTTTAACTGGGCTGGGAAGTTCTGATATTCTGTATCAGAATAGTGACAGAGAGCATAGAATTGTCATAGAGAGAACGCACACAGTCTCCTAGTTTAGCCTACTGTTTATAGCCCAGTCAATTATAACATATAGAGGACTATTCAGCTGCAGAGTGGAATGTCTGGCCATGTCGCTGCAAAGGGACTATCAGACAAATGGACAGAAAGACAGAGGAAGAGAGACACAGAGAGAGAGATGGGCAGAGAGAAAGTGGGGTGAGAAAGAGAGAGGGGAAGGAGAGAGAGAGAGCAAGAGAGAATGATCTTATCACACGTCATCCTCGTCTTTCCCCACTGACATTCAGGCTTCTTATGTTGCCTAAGTGTCTGTATGGGCAGGGATAGCAGAGGCCACATCCTATTAGATCAGTATCCTTAGTGTTATGACTGAGTTTAGAGGACTGTGTGGTGATGTCTGCTGTCTGTGTGTCTGTCAATCTGCCCGTCTGTCTGTCAGGCCTGTGTCTTGTTAGTATGTGTGTGCATACAGCCATTGTGGACTCTCCTGGCAGAGCGAGATAGCAGGCTATCTTGATGGTTTCTCTCCACTGCCACTCAACCTTCTGAGAGCCACGTCCTCCAGTCCTCCTGTGTGTCTGATAAACCCACTTCACAGGACTGTCACTGTCTGTCCCTCACTGCCCATCCCTGAGCTCTGGGTCTGCTCTGAGTTCTTATACAGGATGAGGAGAAGAAGGAGAGAGAGGAAGGAGAGCGGGAGGGAAGGAGAGATGGAGGGAAAGATGTCTGAGGTCTCAGGTATTGACACCAGAGCTGACGCTGGGACAAGGAGAGAAGGAAAGGAGGCGGCAGGAAGCGAGGGTGTTTTCCTGTCATGGTCACATCGAATCAACATTTATTGGTCACGTACATCGTTGAGCAGATGTTATAGTAGGTGCAGCGAAAGGCCTGCGTTACTAGCTCCTAACAGTGCAGGAAACAAATGTCAAACTAAATAATCATCAAATAATAGTACAAAAACAATAATCAAAACTAGAAAGGCAGAAATCGTGGGTGACAAGACGAATCCACTTATAAACCCAAATAACACTTTATCAGTAATCCAAAAGCAATATATGCGAATGTAACACATGAGATATGAGCCTGGTGTCTCCCATGGGAGTTAGACCAAGAGGAAATTCCCACTTGGACCAAGGGCAGACACTGGTTTTTAAGTTTACAGGCAGGGCCACGGCATCACGTGACCACGAGTAACCGATTCATGTCCGCTACACGTACAGTATATTAGAATGAGCTGCACTATGTATATAAAAGTATGTGGACACCCCTTCAAATGAGTTGATTTGGCTATTTCAGCCACACACGTTGCTGACAGCTGTATGAAACTGAGCACACAGGCATGTAGTCTCTATAGGGGAGGCAGGTAGCCTAGTGATTAGAGCGTTGGACTAGTAACCGAAAGGTTGCAAGATCGAATCCCTGAGCTGACAAGATAAAAATCTGTCGTCCTGAACAAGGCAGTTAACCCATTGTTCCTAGGCTGTCATTGAAAATAAGAATTTGTTCGTAACTGACTTGCCTAGTTAAATAAAGGTAAAATAAACATTGGCAGTAGAATGGCCTTACTGAAGAGCTCAGTGACTTTCAACCTGGCACTGTCATAGGACGCTACCTTTCCAAAAGTCAGTTAGTCAAATTTCTGCCCTGGTCAACTTTAAGTTATGTTATTGTGAAGTGGATACGTTTAGGAGCAACAACGGAAGTGGTAGGCCACACAAGCTCACAGAATGGGACCGCTGAGTGCTCTAGCGAGTCGTGTGTAAAAATTGTGCGCCCTCGGTTGCAACACTCACTACCAAGTTCCAAACTTCCTCTGGAAACAACGTCAGCACAAGAACTGTTCGACGGGATCTTCATAAAACGGGTTCCCATGTCCGAGCAGCCGCACACAAGCCTAAGATCACCATACACAATGCCAAGGGTCGGCTGGAGTGGTGTAAAACTCGCCACCATTGGACTCTGGAGCAGTGGAAACGCATTCTCTGGAGTGATGAATCACACTTTACCATCTGGCAGTCCGACGGACCAATCTGGGTTTGGCATTACCTGCCCGAATGCATAGTGCCAACTCTAAAGTTTGGTGGAGGAGTTTTCATTGTTCGGGCTAGGCCCCTTAGTTCCAGTGAAGGGAAATCTTAACGCTACAGTATACAATGACATTCCAGATGATTCTGTGCTTCCAACTTTGTGGCAACAGTTTGGGGAAGGCCCTTTCCTGTTTCAGCATGACAGTGTCCCCGTGCACAAAGCGAGGTCCATACAGAAATGGTTTGTCGAGATCGGTGTGGAAGAATTTGACTGGCCTGCACAGAGCCATGACCTCAACCCCATCAAACACCTTTGGGATTAATTGGAACGGCGACTGCGAGCCAGACCTAATCGCCAAACATCAGTGCCCGACCTCACTAATGCTTTTGTGGCTGAATGGAAGCAAGTTCCAGCAGCAATGTTCCAACATCTAGTGGAAAGCCTTCCTAGAAGAGTGGAGGCTGTTATAGCAGCAAAGGAGGGACCAACTCCATATTAATGTCCATGATTGTGGAATTAGATTTTCGAAGAGCAGATGTCCACATACGTATGTTTAGAAACCAGTACATGAATACACAGTGTGAAAAACAGTATACAAGAAACGGTCCAGTGTTTAATATCTCTATATACAGTGGGGTCCAACATTATTGACACCCTCAATAAGGATCAGCAACAATGACTGCAGCAAACAAATAATTTAAACACTGAGCTATATTGTATGCCCCAAACAATTGGGAAATCTAGACTCTGTGTACTTATGGTGGCATTCTCTAAGGTGCTGTTTCTCTAACAGCAGAGCAACGTCATCCGTGCAATGACCTCCACCCTAGTCTCCCTCCCTCCCTCCCTCATTTCTCCTTCTATTCCCCAGATTGAGTAGAGAGGGACATGGAGGACAGAAGGGGAGGGTCAGACTGCTTGTTCTAATGGCCCTGATGTGTGTTTGTGTTTTGTTGTGTGTGTGTGTGTGTGTGTGTGTGTGTGTGTGTGTGTGTGTGTGTGTGTGTGTGTGTGTGTGTGTGTGTGTGTGTGTGTGTGTGTGTGTGTGTGTGTGTGTGTGTGTAATGTTGAGGAAGGGGAATGTTTACTGCCTGTCTCCTGCAGACCCTGTGATCTCTGGGCCTCTAATGCACTACAGCTGTGAGGGTCGACGACACCGGGTCTCTGATGAACGGCTTCATTGTAATGGACCGTGTGTGTGTGTGTGTGTGTGTGTGTGTGTGTGTGTGTGTGTGTGTGTGTGTGTGTGTGTGTGTGTGTGTGTGTGTGTGTGTGTGTGTGTGTGTGTGTGTGTGTGTGTGTGTGTGTGTGTGTGTGTGTGTTACGCATAACTCCTCACCTCTCCTGGTCTACACACTGAAAACATAATTCATTTTAGGTCACGGCTATACCTAAATAAGGTTAAGGACTCGACTTCTGTATTTTACGTTCATTGAAACCATCTCTTATTGTTCTTAATCTCCTAGCGCTGTAAATAATCAAAAGTAGCATTCTAAATGGATGAAACGTTTTCTAACACCTTTTGTTTCACCTCAGATGAATTTATTTTTTCATTCTCTCCCGTGTTGCTGTTGTTATATTTTTATTTTCTCTTTTACCTTTCATAGAACAATACCACCTCCATCTCTCTGTCTCGTTCCCTACTGCAGCCTTGACGTTAAGGTTCTCGAAAATGTTTAACGAGGAACAATGGCTACCTAACACGGAACCCAAACCGGCTGTGCGCTTGCGCCATCGTGCGCTATTGTGCATACATTTATTTTGTCCCCCCACACCAAACGCGATCACGACACGCAGGTTAAAATATCAAAACAAACTCTGAACCAATGATATTAATTGGGGACAGGTCGAAAAGCATTAAACATCTATGGCAATTTAGCTAGTTAGCTTGCACTAATTTGTCCTATTTAGCTAGCTTGCTGCTGCTAGCTAATTTGTCCTGGGATATAAACATTGAGTTGTTATTTTACCTGATCTGCACAAGGTCCTCTACTCCGACAAATTAATCTACACATAAAACGGCCAACCGAATCGTTTCTAGTCATCTCTCCTCCTTCCAGGCTTTTTCATCGTTGAACTTATATGGTGATCGCATCTAAACTTTCATAGTATTACCATGACAACCGGCAAAACAGTTCGTCTTTCAATCACCCACGTGGGTATAACCAATGAGGAGATTGCACGTGGGTACCTGCTTCTATAAACCAATAAGGAGATGGGAGAGGCAGGACTTTCAGCGCGATCTGCGTCAGAAATAGGAATGACTTCTATTTTAGCCCTTGGTAAGGCAGACGCTAGTTGATGTGCGCGAGCAGTGTGGGTGCAATAATTCCATAACATGGATTTCTACATTTATTTTGCGACGCTCGCGCACGCGACGTGTCCGGTCTGGTCAGCATGTGAGAGTAGCTAGGTAACAAGACACTTGAGAAGGATGAGTTTCTGCTTTCTCCTCTCGTTGCAAAATCACATCCTTGTAGTCGTATTCAACAACGCTTTTCAAGACGATTGCACACACTTACACACACACGTACTCACAAACACGCAGTGGTGCAAAGTACTTAAGTAAAAAATACTTTCAAATACTACTTAAGTTGTGTTTTGGGGTATCTGTACTTTAATTTACTATTTGCATTGAACAAAAATATAAACTCAACATGCAACAATTTCAAAGATTTGACTGAGTTCCATTTCATAAAAGGAAATCAGTCAATTGAAATACATTCATTAGGCCCTAATCTATGGATTTCACATGACTGGGAATACAGATACAGTATGCATCTGTTGGTCACAGATACATTCAAAAAAAGGTAGGGGGCGTGGATCAGAAAACCAGTATCTGGTGTGACCACCATTTGCCTCATGCAGCGCGACACATCTCCTTCACATATAGTTGATCAGGCTGTTGATTGTGCCCTGTGGAATGTTGTCCCACTCCTCTTCAATGGCGGTACGAAGTTGCTGGATGTTGGCAGGAACTAGAACACGCTGTCGTACATGTCGATCCAGAGCATCCCAAACACGCTCAATGGGTGACATGTCTGGTGAGTATGCAGGCCATGGAAGAACTGGGACATTTTCAGCTTCCAGGAATTGTGTACAGATCCTTGTGACATGGGGCTGTGCATTATCATGCTGAAACATGAGGTGATGGAGGCGGATGAATGGCAAATTGCCATCAATAAAATGAAATTGTGTTCGGTGTCCATAGTTTATACCTGCCCATAACCCCACCGTCCCCATGACTCTGATTCACAACGTTGACATCAGCAAAACGCACAACGCCATACGGATTACGGATTAATCCGTGAAGATCACATACTGTATCTCCAGCCTGCTAGTTGCCATTGAAGGTGAACATTTGCCCACTGAAGTCGGTTATGACGCCAAACTGCAGTCAGGTCAAGACCCTTGTGAGCATGACAAGCACGCAGGTGAGCTTCCCTGAGATGGTTTCTGACAGTTTGTGCAGAAATTCTTCTGTTGTGCAAACCGACAGTTTCATCAGCTGTCTGGGTGGCTGGTCTCAAATGATCCCGCAGGTGAAGAAGACGGATGTGGAGGTCATGGGGTGGCGTGGTTACACGTGGTCTGCGGTTGTGAGGCCGGTTGGACGTACTTCCAAATTCTCTAAAACGACATTGGAGGTGGCTCATGGTAGAGAAATGAACATCCAATTCTATGGCAACAGCTCTGGTGAACATTCCTGCAATCAGCATGCCAATTGCATGGTCCCTCAAAACTTGAGACATCTGTGGCATTGTGTTGTGTGACAAAACTGCACATTTTAGAGTGGCCTTGTATTGTTCCCAGCACAAGGTGCACCTATGTAATGTTCATGTTGTTTAATCAGCTTCTTGCTATGCCACACCTGTCAGGTGGATGAATTATCTTGGCAAAGGAGAAATGCTCACTAACAGGGATGTAAATAAATTTGTGCGAAACATTTTAGAAAAAATGTACTTTTTGTGCATATAGAACATTTCTGGGATCTTTTATTTCATGAGACCAACACTTTACGTGTTGTGTTTATATTTTAGTTCAGTGTATATTTTTTGACTACTTTTAGTTTTACCTCACTAAATTCCTAAAGAAAATAATGTACTTTTTACTTTTTACTTATTTTCCTGACACCCAAAAGTACTTGTTACATTTTGAATGCTTAGCAGGACAGGAAAATTGTCCAATTCACACATTTATCAAGAGAACATCCCTGGTCCTCCCTACTGCGTCTGATCTGGCAGACTCACTAAACACAAATGCTTCTTTTGTAAATTATGTCTGAGTGTTGGAGTGTGCCCCTGGCTAGCTGTAAATAAATAAAAATGCCACCTTTCAGTAAGTATATTTTAGCAATTACATTTACTTTTGATACTTAAGCATATTTAAAACCAAATACTTTTAAGGTTTTTCTCAAGTAGTATTTTACTGGGTGACCTTCTCGTTTACTTGAGTCATTTAAGGTATCTTTACTTTTACTCATGTATGACAATGGGTACACGCACTCCCACACACAAACACACACACAGACACACACACAGATTCGTCATCATAGCAAAACAGCTATGAAAACTTTCCGCCAGGAAGTAAGAGTTCGCTAAGGTCCATTGGAGTCTTTATGGTTCACATTCTGCCTACAGTTAGTCTGTATAATAAAGCAGTTAGGTTGTCTGTAATGCACAAATAACGTTATCATTAGGTTTGCAGCTGTTTTGCAGCAGAGGTCAAGGAGAGATGACGTCTCCAATCCCGAGGACCAATTTACTTCCTGAATGAGATTACATCTAACCTCCAGATATGTTTCCCTTCATTTTTCATGAAGAATTAAACTAAATAGAATCACAATGACAGTTATAGTTGTTGATATTATCATATCCATAACTCTATATTTTATTTATCAAATAGAGGGTATAGGTATGAGTGTGAATTTGGCCTTGTGTTTCTGGTAAAGTTTTTGTGCTTATTTGACAGTAGGAACAAGCAGACGAACAAGACAGACAACCCTGTTACACAATATTCATACATATTTGGATAGACAGATTTTGTTCAGGTTATGCATTAGTGCGTGTGTGTGGGTGTGCCTGCAAGCAGTCAGGCATTTGTCACACGTTTAAGTGCGTTTGTGTGCGCTAGTGTGTGTGTGTGTGTGTGTGTGCATGAGCGTGCACGCCTGTGTGTGTGTGTGTGTGTCTCCACTAGCATATGTGCCTGTGTGTGTGTTGAGTACAGATGGAGTGATGGCGTGTTTAAAGTTTTCCAGGCTACTGTGTTTCAGGCTGTCAGGTTTGTTTCTCTGTCCTCCAGAACAATGGCTGATTGGCTCTGTCTGTGACACACAGACCACACACTCCTAATAGTGACTGACAGCGCTAAGGGCTGTCTGCCTGCCTGCCTGCCGCTCGCACACTCAGTACCACATGCACGCAAACACACACACACACACTCGAAATTCTGCTTCCTCACACTTACTTACTCATCAGGTGTGTGTGTGTACACGTGTGCGTGCATGTGTGTGTGTATTTGAACGGTCAGTGACAATATAGGATATGTAGGACATTATTTTTAATAATCTTGTTTAAGCTTGTTTATGCATATTTGATTAAATTCCTTTATAAACGTTCTGATGTTTCCTTCGTTCTGTATAATGTGTTGTTCTCCATTGATAACTAATGCAAAGAGTCCTCTGTACTGAGGAAGGAGTTATACTCAATAAAGGCTATTACAGTGTTATAATCATCCGTATTACTATTACGAATACTCAGAACGGAGGAGCAGGACCTGTGAAAAAGACTGTATCCAGGCAGATTTATTTCACAGTAAGAAGGAAGAGAAGAGACTCTCTAAACTTGTGAAAGAAAATAAAACCCATCCGGTCTCATGTAGACAAGAGAACCGAAGACTGAGGTCCAGAGAGGTGACCTGGAGTGGTGTGTTGAGAGGATTCTATACCAGTGGTGTGTGTGTGTGTGTGTGTGTGTGTGTGTGTGTGTGTGTGTGTGTGTGTGTGTGTGTGTGTGTGTGTGTGTGTGTGTGTGTGTGTGTGTGTGTGTGTGTGTGTGTGTGTGTGTGTGTGTGTGTGTGCATGCATGTGTACAGAGCTTAAGGAAGGGGGCAGTGTTTGCTCTATGGAAGCAACCATCCCTACGGCCACACAGCCCCTCCCCTCACACTCACAAACTCTCTCTCTCTCTCTCTCTCTCTCTCTCTCTCTCTCTCTCTCTCTCTCTCTCTCTCTCTCTCTCTCTCTCTCTCTCTCTCTCTCTATTTCAATTCAATTCAAAGGGCTTTATTGGCATGGGAAACATATGTTTACATTGCCAACGCAAGTGAAATAGATAATAAACAAAAATCAAATCAAATCACATTTTATTTCTCACATGCGCCGAATACAACAGGTGTAGACCTTACCCTTAACCAACAATGCAGTTTTAAGAAAATACCTGAACAAAAAAAAGTAAGAGATAAGAATAACAAATAATAAAAGAGCAGCAGTAAATAACAATAGCTGGGCTATATACAGGGGGTACCGGTACATAGTCAAAGTCAATGTGCGGGGGCACCTGTATTGAGGTAATATGTACATGTAGAGTTATTAAAGTGACTATGCATAGATAATAAAAGAGAGTAGCAGCAGCGTTCCAGAGAGGGGGAGGGCAATGCAAATAGTCTAGGTAGCCATTTCATTAGCTGTTCCAGAGTCTTATGGCTTGGGGGTAGAACCTATTTAGGGGCCTCTTGGACCTAGACTTGGCGCTCCGGTACTGCTTGCCGTGCGGTAGCAGAGAGAACAGTCTATGACTAGGGTGGCTGGAGTCTGACAATGTTTAGGGCCTTCCTCTGACACCGCCTGGTATAGAGTTCCTGGATGGCAGGAAGCTTGGCCCCAGTGATGTACTGGTCCGTACGCATTACCCTCTGTAGTGCCTTGCGGTCGGGGGCCGAGCTGTTGCCGTACCAGGCAGTTTTGCAACCCATCAGGATGCTCTCGATGGTGCAGCTGTAAAACCTTTTGAGGATCTGAGGATCCATGCCAAATCTTTTCAGTCTCCTGAGGGGGAATAGGTTTTGTCGTGCCCTCTTCACGACTGTCTTGGTGTGCTTGGACCATGTTAATTTGTTGGTGATGTGGACGCCAAGGAACTTGAAACTCTCAACCTGCTCCACTACAGCCCCGTCAATGAGAATGGGGGCGTGCTCGGTCCTCCTTTTCCTGTAGTCCACATTCATCTCCTTTGTTTTGATCACGTGGAGGGAGAGGTTGTTGTCTTGGCACCACACGGTCAGGTCTCTGACCTCCTCCCTATAGGCTGTCCCATCGTTGTCGGTGATCAGGCCTACCAATGTTTTGTCATCGGCCAACTTAATGATGGTTTTGGAGTCGTGCCTGGCAGTGCAGTCATGAGTGAACAGGGAGTACAGGAGGGGTTGAGCACGCACCCCTGAGGGGCCCCTGTGTTGAGGATCAGCGTGGCGGATGTGTTGTTACCTACCCTTACCACCTGGGGGCGGCCCGTCAGGAAGTCCAGGATCCAGTTGCAGAGGAAGTGTTTAGTCCCAGGGTCTTTAGCTTAGTGATGAGCTTTGATGGCACTATGGTGTTGAACACTGAGCTGTAGTCAATGAATAGCATTCTCACATAGGTGTTCCTTTTGTCCAGGTGTGAAAGGGCAGTGTGGAGTGCAATAGAGATTGCATCAACTGTGGATCTGTTGGTGTGGTATGCAAATTTGGTGTGTGTCTAGGGTTTCTGGGATAATGGTGTTGATGTGAGCCATGACCAGCCTTTCAAAGCATTTCATGGCTACAGACGTGAGTGCTACGGGTCGG
The DNA here is from genome assembly GCF_045679555.1 of Salvelinus alpinus. NCBI lineage: Eukaryota > Metazoa > Chordata > Actinopteri > Salmoniformes > Salmonidae > Salvelinus > Salvelinus alpinus. The sequence goes on along the minus strand of NC_092096.1, from coordinate 36,666,536 downwards.
TAGTCATTTAGGCAGGTTACCTTAGTGTTCTTGGGCACAGGGACTAAGTTTCTGGGTTAGAGTCCCACTCCTTGAAAGTGGCAGCTTTACCCTTTAGCTCAGTGCAATTGTTGCCTGTAATCCATGGCTTCTGGTTGGGGTACGTACAGATAGATAGATAGATAGATAGATAGATAGATAGATAGATAGATAGATAGATAGATAGATAGATAGATAGATAAAAGTGAAATAAACAATAAAAAATGAACAGTAAAAAGGTTCAAAGGAATACAGGCATTTCAAATGTCATTATGACTGTGTACAGTGTTATAACGATGTTCACAATGTATCTCTCACACACACACACACTGTGCCGTGCCCTGCGCTGGCCCTTTAAGAGCTGAGCCCAGATCTAACAGCTTACAGGGAGGGGAGGGTAGGAGGAGGGACAGAGACAGAGGGAGGGAGGGTGTGAGGCTGAGTGTGTGTGAGCGCTACAGAGAGAGAGAGAGAGAGAGAGAGGGAACAGTCTCCGTTGTCTCAGAGGTTGAAGGATCAATAGAGTTGCAGTTGTGATTCTGTTCCGTCTGTGTGTCGGAGCTGCATGGTGTTAGACGGAGGAATCCTAGTTCCCACAGACCTATTCCAGCATGCTCACAGACCCTGAGCTACCTCAGGAGTTTAACAGGTACGTACGCTCTTACTCCCTCAGTCACACACACACACTCGTGCTGACCACGCTCAGACAGACCGCGGGGAGAGACGGACGACAGGACTGTGAGGGAAAGGGAAAGAGACAGGGAGGGAGGGAGAAGGAGAGAGCTAGTGTTTTGTTGTTGTTGAAGTGTTTGTGAAGAAAAAAGTGCTGCTTGGTGTTAAACTGTTTTGCTGAAACAAAATACTGTTTGCTGAATTCCAAGGCTTTAACAGTTTGTTAGATAGATAGATCGATCGATACATAGAGAGAGAGAGAGAGAGAGAGAGAGAGAGAGAGAGAGCGAGAGAGAGAGAGGGGGGATACAAGAGAGAGATAAAGGAAATGAGATTATGAGAGAGGGAAAGATAAAAAGTTTGTTTGGCTGTCCTATGCCTTTTAGCGAAACCAAGTGCAAAGCTTGAGCAAACTGGTTGTGTTTGTGTGTGTGTGTGTGTGTGTGTGTGTGTATGTGTGTGTGTTGTCCAGCTGTGGTAATCAGAGTGACACAGAGAAGTGATCTGTGACTTTGGCCCTGCTCTCTCTCCCTCTCTCTCTCTCTCTCGCTCTCTCGCTCTCTCGCTCTCTCGCTCTCTCACTCTCTCGCTCTCTCTCTCTCTCTCTCCCTCTTTCCCTCCCTCACTCTCTCCACTGCACACGTTCCAGTTTAACTAAGTTGTTCATGTCAACATGTTCATTGCCGTGTTCAAGCAGCAGTGTTACTCACTGTCTGTCTACGTGTGTGTTTGTGTGTGTGTGTGTGTGTGTGTGTGTGTGTGTGTGTGTGTGTGTGTGTGTGTGTGTGTGTGTGTGTGTGTGTGTGTGTGTGTGTGTGTGTGTGTGTGTGTGTGTGTGTGTGTGTGTGTGTGTGTGTGTGTGTGTGTGTGTGTGTGTGCGCATGTGTGTGCGCATGTGTGTTTGTATGTGTGTCTGTGACAAACGTTATGTCCGTACTCTGTTTCCATGTGCTGAGGTGAGAGCGTGAACAGTGTGATTCAGTTAGACAAGAGTTTCTCAGAAAGTTCCCATTCACCAGCTAACTACCTGCCTGTCAAAGAATCAATCTACAGTTCACTATTCAGAATGCCTGGCAACTAGTTGTACTTCTGCTTTATCTGTGGGGCTATTTTGAGACCCTGAGATAAGAAAGCTCACATTCATGTCGAGATGCTATCGAACATGAGCAAATTGTTCAGGGTGGGAGAATTGTTGGGTTGTTTTTACAGAATCAACATGGTATATTCCCGTAGATGAAATAGAACACAGTAAATGTTAAAAGTCTACATTTAAACAAAATGTCCAATCTTTTATTTGTAGATCATAAACTAAAATATTCACACACATTATCTCACAGTGACGTGGGATTGTCTTTCTGTACAGCCACAGCTGTCTGTTGAGAGGGTTGATGTTTTTGTATTTTATTTTATTCAAACTTTATTTAACCAGGCAAGTCAGTTAGGAACAAATTCTTATTTACAACCACGGCCTATGTTTTCCTCTGTTGTGTGAGAGAGGTGGAAATACTCTCACCGATTTACAGTTCGCGTCAACAACAAAACGGGCTTTGCTGGGGAATAATGGCTGTTTGATGTTAATGCCCTGAAAGAAAGATTACCCATAATACCCTGTTTTAATGCCAGTATTTTTTTTTATACACGCCCCTCTCTCACTTGACTTTTATTGCAATAAAGTACTGCACTGTTTTGCCAGATGAAACTAATCTTTTGTTTGGAGATAAACTCTATGGGTTTTAACCCTGAATTAAGAACACATTTATATGTCGCAGTAATGTGTTTTTAATAAGTCATCTATCCGCAAAGAGGGGAAGAGAGAAAAGATAACAACAGCAGACTCTGTGTTAGTAAAAAATGTAAAGGATTACATGTAAAAGCAGAATGTATGGAGATAAATGCAGGGATTACAATGACTTAGAAAACGTCTGGTTAACAGTCTGCTTTCCAGTAATGTACTCTATCAGTGGATAAGGAAGGAGGAAAGGGCGAGCTGTGCCGGCTCGTGTATGTGTAGACGGTGTAGTGTGTACTTGTGAGTGCGAGGCTCTCTACAGTGTGTGTGTCTGTGTGTGTGTGAGAGAGAGAGTTGTGCATTAGTCTCTTCAACGCAGAGGGAGAGAGAGTGCAGTGTGTGTGTGTGTGCGAGACATACCATCATCGGTCCTGATGCTTTCTGTTCCTGCGTCTCTGTAAGTGTTCACTTTTCTTTCTTTCTCTCTCATCCCTCTCTCCGTTCTCGTTTACCGTGGCTTGTATCTGTTTTCTGCTTCAGTTATGAGTTATCAGGAGAAGATAAGTGAGATACAGACAATTGCTGTGTGGGAAAGCACTTTCTGCTCTAATGTTGCTGGGTTTATAGGTGCTTTAAACGTTCTGTCACAATAACACAGTACATGTATGTTTTGTACAGTGTGTAGGGCAATGAGCTGGGCTGGCCATGTGACTTGAAGAAATTCTCCTTCCTTTTTATTGTCTCTTGATTAGTTTGAGGCGTAATTGATGGAAACGAGATGAGAATGGTTTGTTTTTAGGAGCTTTATCATCCAGACGTCATTTATTAACGGCGAATGAACAGATTGAGATATTGAATAGATGCTAGAACGTTCTTGTTCATGTTATATTTGGACTGGGTTGGTTTTAGTACGGAGTAAATCACAACCATTTTCGTACTATTTACAGTCATTTATGCTGAGTAATATTTCAATATACGATGATGATGATGAATATATTATTATTGCCATTGTTATAATTATACACGCGTGTACTAACGTGATTATTACAATGTCATGTTATTATTGTCTTTGTAATATTGTACTTATGTTGTTGTATATTTTGGTATTATTATGAATCATTCTTAAGTTTTCTCACTGAAATTTTGTTAATTTGTGAAAATAATAGTGATTTGACGGCTTCTTCAAATACATTGACAGCTTTACTAAGAATGTCTATGATGCTTGTATGACATACTTAAATAGAGGGATTTCTCTGACATAGCTGTGGTATGAGTGTATGTGTGTGAGTTATCTGACAGATTCTGTGGCCAAACTGACAGATTCCACAGGGAGGGAGGGAGGGAGGGAGAGAGAGAGAGAGAGAGAGAGAGAGAGAGAGAGAGAGAGAGAGAGAGAGAGAGAGAGAGAGAGAGAGAGAGAGAGAGAGAGAGAGAGAGAGCAAACAGAGAGAGGGTAACCGAAAGAGAGCAAGAAAGAGACAGACAGATAGAAAGAGAGAGAGACACACAGAAAGAGAGCAAGAAAGAGACAGATAGATAGAAAGAGAGACACACAGAAAGAGAGCAAGAAAGAGACAGATAGATAGAAAGAGAGACACACAGAAAGAGAGCAAGAAAGAGACAGATAGATAGAAAGAGAGACACACAGAAAGAGAGCAAGAAAGAGACAGATAGATAGAAAGAGAGACACACAGAAAGAGAGCAAGAAAGAGACAGATAGATAGAAAGAGAGAGAGACACACAGAAAGAGAGCAAGAAAGAGACAGATAGATAGAAAGAGAGACACACAGAAAGAGAGCAAGAAAGAGACAGATAGATAGAAAGAGAGAGAGACACACAGAAAGAGAGCAAGAAAGAGACAGATAGATAGAAAGAGAGACACACAGAAAGAGAGAAAGAAAGAGACAGATAGATAGAAAGAGAGAGAGAGATGCAGAAGTAAAGGGAAAAGAGCGAGATTGATCGTAAAGAAGGGGCAGAGAAGAGGAAGGGGACTCCTAGGGGTGCTGAGGGGTGCAGTGTGGAACTCTCACTCTCTACCGTTTGTCCCTGTGGGTTTACTGGGGGGGGGGGGTCGTGGTGTAATGTTGCATTTTATGAGTGTGTCCACACCGGTTGTCTAAACACCTAAATGTGCCTTATTAGTAAAACTGCAAAAATGGTTATACAAGAACACTTCAATGGTTTGTGTTGATTTCTGCTGCTAAGAAAATATGTAGAAATGTGTATTTAAGTGTGTCATCATTGCATTGGTATTGCATTGTAATACATGATGGGATATTATTCTAAAGTATGACAGTGGATTTTAATTGCGGTAATGTAATTTGTTACTGTTTGAAACTTTTAAATTGAATGGAATTAATTCAGGAATTAAGGGAATCAAAGTGTGTAATGTGAATTCAAGTGGAATTGTATTGAATTGGACTTATGTAGCATTAACTAGAAAAGCATTGCGGATTAAAATGGTTAAGTGTTTTAAAGGGATAGGGTGGCGTGTTACGGCCTGTTATGAGAAAGCGGGGTACAGTGTGTGTGGGTGTGTGTGTGTGATTGAGTGGTGTGTCCGTCTGAACACTAATGCAGACCTTGTCCCCTCGCTCTCTTTCTCTCTCTCTCTATCTCTCCCTATGGCCTCTCTGGGCCTCTTTCTCCCTCTCTCTCTCTCTCTCTCTCTCTCTCTCTCTCTCTCTCTCTCTCTCTCTCTCTCTCT
>NC_092096.1:36633907-36658907 GCF_045679555.1 Salvelinus alpinus | reverse complement strand
ATTGAGCATGTAATTGGAACTGAGTAGATAGAATGACAACCAAGTCAAGGAGATTGGCTGGTGTGTGTTTGTAGCCCTCTAGCTGAAATGGCTGTACTAGCCACCACAATAACCAGGGAATATCATATATATCATCAGAGTCAATCACCACCTTCCGGAAACACCTGAAACCCCACCTCTTTAAGGAATACCTAGGATAGGATAAAGTAATCCTTCTAACCCCCCCCCCCCTTAAAAGAGTTAGATGCACTATTGTAAAGTGGTTGTTCCACTGGATATCATAAGGTGAATGCACCAATTTGTAAGTCGCTCTGGATAAGAGCGTCTGCTAAATGACTTAAATGTAAAAATGTAAATGTAAATATCATTGACTCCATTGAAGTGTGGAGTCCTTAAGTCGACTAGCTTATGTGTTCCCTTTCTCCTGTTGCAGCCTCACTGTTCCCACTGACAGAAAGGACAGCCTATTAATAGATATTAGGCAATATCCTTAAGAGTCAGACAAGACACAGGGAGGAGGAGGAGGAGGGGAGGAGGAGAAGGAGGAGGGGAGGAGGCGGGGGACAAACAGCTGATTGTGTAAAGAAGGATCACTCAGTAAGACAATACTACAGCTATCTCAGAAAAATAGATGTAGACTTGACAGAGAGGATAAAGAATGGGATGGAGGGAGAGTGTACAGAGTGTAAGACAAGCAGCACGCGAAAGGAGAGTTAAAGAAAGAGAGGGTTGATACCATATTTCAATACCTGATGGAACATTTGTTTAAACTCATTCCTCGGGTGTTATACAGTGTACCTATGGAAATGCTGAGGTTTTCTGTACTTCTGTTTGATATGCTGTTCTGTTCCCTTGCCTCAGACACAGCTGTAAAGTTATCTCTCACACACACACACACACACACACACACGCATTCACACGCAGCTAACCTTCACCTGACTGACAGGTGGTAGGGGAAGGATCGCACAGAGATGACATCACTACCTCTTGGGGATGTGGATTTAAAGCCCCATTTTGATGTAATGTTGAAATTATTTGAAGCAGTCTAACTTTGACCAATATGAAATTCTAATATTCATTTATATCTGTTTAATATGCATGTTTATTCAGCAATTGAAATACAGGATCACAGTTCAAATAGAGTATAATGGATGTGTACATAAGACAGTTCATGTGGTATTCTCTAGAGAAACATTATGATCTCTGTCGAAGAAGAGTTAGAATTATTACGAAGAGAGGGAAAGATAGATGAACACAGTGACTTAGAGAAAGAAAGTGAGAAAGAGACGGAACAAGAGAGAGAGAGAGAAAGAAAATGAGACAGATAAGGAGAGAGAGAGAGAGAGTGAGGGAGAGAGAGAGCGACGGATAGACAGAGACAGACAGAGAGAGGGGGAGAGAGAGAGCGATAGAGAGAGCGACGGATAGACAGAGACAGACAGAGAGAGGGGGAGAGAGAGAGCGATAGAGAGAGCGACGGATAGACAGAGACAGACAGAGAGAGGGGGAGAGAGAGAGCGATAGAGAGAGCGACGGATAGACAGAGACAGACAGAGAGAGGGGGAGAGAGAGAGCGATAGAGAGAGCGACGGATAGACAGAGACAGACAGAGAGAGGGGGAGAGAGAGAGCGATAGAGAGCAGTCTGAAGGTGTGTGTAATATCATCTAGCATATAGGAGTTGACTGCTTTGTTTCTCACTCAGTCTTCATGAAACATGAAACAAATCTTTACCCCCGTCGGAGCGCTTTAATATGAATGATTTAACACATCGCTACTGGGATGTGATGAGATACGGGGCCCAGCGTGTGTGTTTGTGTGTGTGTGTGTATATATGTGTGTGTCTAGATTTGTGTGTGTCATCTCGTTCCTCTCTCTCTCTGTGCAGCGTGAGTCGTCGTTGAAGTGGGTCATTTGTGCTGGACTGGCTGGTGTTAAGTGAGTTAACCACCGGTCAGTCAGTCTGTGATGGAGATTAACAGTCAATCAGTCTACTTGGGTAGTTAATGGACAGTGTATTTGGCCGATTAGTGACTTAACAGTACATGTACATGTGTGATATGAGAGGGACTTAACACAGTGGCACTCAGTCATCATCAGAGAGATGAAGTCGTCCAGGGGAAGTGGTTCTTTAATCTAAGCTTAGTAGCTAACACTAACGCTCAGCCAGGGTGTGTGTGTGTGTGTGCGTGCGTGCGTGCGTGTACGTTTTGAACCCACTAACGCCCACAACCAGCAGTTGAGAGAGGAAGGTAGAGAGCTGGACACCTGAGTCGTGATCTCTGAACACATCAGATGTCCAGGTCTCTTCCCAGTGTTGCCCGTGCTGTTGATTAAAAGGATTGTTTTTACATCATGTATTGGTTGGATGGTTGGCGCGCCGAGCAACGCTGCATGTTCAGTTTGCCGTGAGGGCCAGTGGTGTGTGTGCATACAGGAACGCTTACGTGTGTGTGTGTGTGTGTGTGTGTGTGTGTGTGTGTGTGTGTGTGTGTGTGTGTGTGTGTGTGTGTGTGTGTGTGTGTGTGTGTGTGTGTGTGTGTGTGTGTGTGTGTGTGTGTGTGTGTGTGTGTGTGTGTGTGTGTGTGTGTGTGTGTGTGCGTAAAACGGCCCGGTGTGTCTGTATGTGCCTGGTTTTATTTTCCCGGCTGCCGTGGAGAGAGGGGAGGTGTGTTTGGCATGTCTGTCTGTGTTCGCGCCACAGAAGGAAGGAGCGAAATTATGCTAATGGTCGCTAATTATGACCTTGGAGACTGGCTTTGCTGCCAATTTATCTACTTAATAAAGCTCTTCTTTTTAATCTCAACATCACTACTGTACATGCGTTGCGCAGGACAGGTCTGCCAACTTGAAATGAAATAGCTGCTATAACCTGCTCACCCGGTGTGCTGAGTTCTATAGTAATTAGACATCAAAGGCTTGGAGGAAAATAGACATTTTATTGCTCAAGAGGAGAGCTGTGAAAGGAGGAAGGATGGAGGGGTGAGAGGGAGATGGAGGGAAGAGAGAGGGCACAGCAGAGGGGAGGAAAGAGGGGGGATGCAGGGGTGAGAGGGTGTTGTGTCTAACCTCAGGAATATTCCGGAGTCACAGCATCCAACAGACTGGGTTCTTGTTCTCCTGAGAGGTGTGTGACCTGCCCAAAAGTTGCTCTTGGGTACACAGATCTAGTGTCAGCTTACCCTCCCTGCTGCTAACCTTAACTATTAGGCGGTAAAACCACAAACTGACCTTAGATCAGTGTCCAGGGATACTACTCCAGTCCTGTGTGGTGTCTAGAGGACGTGGGAGGAGTGCAGCTGGGCAGAGAGGTGTGGACAGGACATGGGTGGAGGGGCGGTGGTCTAGTTGAGGTGCGGTAGACTGGTTGAGGTGGGGTGGACTGAGGGCGGTTGTGTGTGTGTGTGAGGAGGGGCTATGTTTATCGGAGTGGTGTGTGTGTAGGGTCGGTGTGTGTGTGTGTAGCAGAAACAAAAGGCTCCAGTGTGTGAGAGTGAAAGGAGGTAAAGTAAACAGCCTGTGATGAGGACAGACCTGCAGTGTGTGTGTGTGTGTGTGTGTGTGTGTGTGTGTGTGTGTGTGTGTGTGTGTGTGTGTGTGTGTGTGTGTGTGTGTGTGTGTGTGTGTGTGTGTGTGTGTGTGCGTGTGCGTGCGCGTGTGTGTGCGTCGCGTGGCCTGTAGTTGATACAGCTGGGCCTTCCTCTCTCTCTGCCCAGAGTGTGAAACACTGGAGGAACTCAACACACACTTTCCAACGTTTCACAGATGATAAAGATATATATTTAGAAATATCACAATTGTTTTCAGTTCTACACTTTCTTGTTGTTTTGGAAAAACCAGTCTTAAAATGTCCTTTCATTGAATCATTTAAAATCATGTGTCAACATCACTGATGCTGCTGTGTTTAAAGCATGTGCAGAATTCTAGAGTAGGCATGTGCAGATAGTAGAATATACAAGTTAGCATATAGGCATATTGATATAGATAGACGACTATATATATATATGGGTGTAAGCACGATGTAGCAATTTACGACTATACATGTGTACTATTGACGGAACCATAGATTTAGTGATTTTCTTCCCCTCCATGTCACGTGGTTAAAGTCGCAGTCCCATAACTGCTGTGGGTTTTTCTCCGGCCTTCCCTGCAGCAGCGAGAAACACTATATCTTGTTTGCCTTCGTCTTTGTCATAAAGCAAATAAGCAATAAATGATGTCTGAAAGTGGATCTGCGTGGAGGAACAACACCAGACGTGAAGCCAAAGGAAAGCCAATAAATAAAGGGGATATAATCTGTTTCCAGGTCAGTGTTACGGTACTGGAGTGTTGTAGTTCTGGACCACACTGGTACTGTTGGGGAGGAGTCTGAAACAGACACACAGGTTGTGTCCCAATACCCATAATTACGTTCTAAATAGTAGGCATTTTGGGTACGCCAAAATAGAAGGTTTTATAGTATGTGACATTTTTTGACATTTTGTATGCTTCAAATGCCAGGATGTCACACTCATTTCGGATTTTCATCTAGTAGTATTCACTGCACACTATTGAGGAACGAGAACAGCTGATAATCAGATAGAGTGACATTCTGTAACAAAATATACAAATGGCGGAAATCAATGCAATTGCTCATTGGATGAAGTATTCTTGGTATAGCTGCTTACCACATTGGATTTTACTAAACAGTACGTTGCAAATAGTATGTAGTACGATTAGTACACAGTATGCCGTTTTAGGAAGTAGTAGGGAAGACAGATTTCAGACACAGCCCCAGACTAGACAGAGGTGACTGGATTACTGGACTATTCATTAATACAGTGTAGAATCAAAACAGAGAGTTTACTGGCAGCTGCCACTCACTTCCTTGAAGGAACACTCAAGACATTTGGCATCTGTTTGAACCTCTAGGGACAGCAGTCCTGCTCAGAAGGTTTACGTATTCTCATGTTGGTCTCCTCTTTTCTCAAACAGAATGGTTGTTGGTGGCGGTGCAAGAAATACCGTTTAGAATCTTATGCTCCAAGCCTGTTGCTCCTCGGATGTCTGACTTTCTGCCTATACATTAGTGTTTCGTATTCTCCTCCCTCCTTCTCTCTCTCCACCCCCCCCCCCTTCTCTCCCTCCCCCCTCTCACCCTGGGTCATCGTAGCAGTAACTTCAAGGCTGAACGAGAGCCTTTGAAAGCACTTAGGGAGACGCTGCCAGCCGTATTAAACTCTATTATTGGAACATATTCATTTTGTCCCTATTCACCGGAGGCACATTTATGTTGGGGAGAGTTCATCTAATAGATGCCACTGTTCTTCCCCTCCCTCTGCTTTCAATGGGAAACAAAAGGCAAAGTAACAAATGCACAGCCTCTATGTTTGTTATATTCACTGGTATTGTCAGGTACGAGGTTTTCATACACATCACTGTCAGCGTGCTCCTGGCGTGAAAGGGCCTGTGCCAGGCCTCGGCCATTTGTCATAAAATGTCAGCCCAACCTGGCTCCATTTTCAGTAATGGGTTATTGCGTACCGTGTGTGTGTGTGTGTGTGTGTGTGTGTGTGTGTGTGTGTGTGTGTGTGTGTGTGTGTGTGTGTGTGTGTGTGTGTGTGTGTGTGTGTGTGTGTGTGTGTGTGTGTGTGTGTGTGTGTGTGTGTGTGTGTGTGTGTTGAAAGGACCTGATGGTAAACATGGATGTGATTGTGTTTGAAGGTCTAAAGAGCTTTTCCTCTGACTAGCGGATGTAGATGATTTACTGTATATTATTACAGTGGGTATTATCTGCTGAGGGAGAGGGAGAGGGAGAGAGAGAGAGAGAGAGAGAGAGACACAGAGAGCGGGCCATTGGGGAATTAATAATGATGAACTTTTTCTATAAATATAACTATTGAAATGAATCAAAGACTAGTGTTTCTCCCACTGTCACCCACAGCTCATATTACATCCCTGAATGTTTCATACTCACTCTCCCCCTCTCTCTCTCTCTTCTTCCTCTCGCTCTGTTTTTTCCAGGATGTCTTCCAAGCGACCAATCTCTCCATATGGGGGGACAGATGGAGAGGTAGTCATGGCAACCAGCAGACAGAGACTGGAAGAGGAAGAGAGAGATGATGGACAGGCTGTCATGCACCTCCCCCTGACGCCCTACTGCAGCAAGGTGTCCCCCCGCTCGCCCCGCCCCCTGGACAGCCCCCCCACCCTGCACAGTGCCATGGTAAAACAACCCCTCGTTGTCTTCATATCATATAACTGCTCTTATTGGCTACTTGGCTTTGTTTCGACTCTTCTTATTGGTCGTCTGGAGTTTAAATCCTGCCACGCTGTTGAGGTGGAAGTTGGCACTTAAGGACAGGTCTAGGATCAGTTTATCCTCATTTATCCTTCATTAGACTGTAATTACAGAGAGTTGTATTTATGGCATCCGGTTTTGAAGTAAGACATACTTCCAACAGAGGAAATAATATTGGGGAAAAACTGGACACAAAAGATGCTCGAGAGTGCTTTTATGGTGTGAATCGCGTTTCCTTTTTGTTTTAGTGTGAAAGCCCGTGTCTGTGCTGTAGCGAGGCATGGAGACGGCGAGGCATGGAGACGTGGTACATGTGTGACTGTCAGTGTGAGCCATGTCAGTGAGTCATGTTCTGCTGGGAAAAGGGTGACTGTGTGTGGTGACAGTAAATGCATATAATCATTGGGATGTATAGGTGTGTGTGATGTATACTGTATAGGTGTGTGTGTGTGTGTGTGTGTGTGTGTGTGTGCGTGCGCGTAGCCTCAGTAACCCTCATAGTTTCCCTCACGTTAGCCTCACGTTGAGCCACACCTGAAGAGCAGCTGGCTAGCAGCAGCACACTGTCTTCAGACCTTCCCCTGTACTGCTGATAAACCACCACACAGTAAATGTTGTGAGACTCTGGCTGTAAAACAATGAAAGGGTGCTTAAGGACCGTAATGGTAAGCTAATTCTGTAATTAACCTGCTGATTGCACATCAGACTGGACTCTGCTGCCTGTCACACAACAGTCACTGACTGTAAACCAAAGTCCTCTTTCTTTCTCTCCCACCAGCAGTGGCGGTTCTAGACCATTTCAACATGGGGGGCCAAGCTGGGGCCAGTTGAACTGTTAGAGGGGCCAGTTACATTAGACGTTATTGTTGTCATCGTTTTCTTCACTGCATTGCAGGCATTAGTAGGCAAAAGATCATGTTCATAATCATCATCGTTTCCACTGTCTAATAATGGATGTAAAAAAAGAAAAAATGTGTTATGTAAAAATTATTTCATACTCCACATTTAGGGGGGCCACAAGGGGGTCCAAATTTGTTGTCACAGGGGCACTGCCCCCCCCCCCCCCAGAACCGCTACTGCCCACCAGGAAGATAGACGTTGTCATGGCATGCTGTTGACAGTAGGTATTGGACCTGATGTTTGGGAGACTACAGGTCATAACCTTTGTAATGTTAAGATAATAGTGGGAGGTCTTTTTAAACTGAGACATTAGATCAGGCATTGGTTTGAAGTGTGAAAACGTTTAGTAATGATTATTGTTTTAAGTGTGATGAATCACGTATTAATGAATAATTAAAGTATAATTATATGTCCTTTTATTATTATTATTATTATTACTTAGGCCTATGCTACAAATATAATCTCAAAATTCCGTACGTTTTTCAACACTATAAATTCCACTATACATGAGATGCGACTTGAGCCAGTTGGTTGACTGACACCAGAAACAGTAAAAAGGAGAAGAAGGAGGGGTGCGCCCGCATAATATTTGATGTGGATTATTAAAGCGCGACCGAGCCGTCTCCTGGACAGGGTGGATTTAGCGCAAACGGCAAGGCTTGGCATTTGTAAGATGTTAAGTTTTGCTACGGCTTTACCCTCTCAATCCGCTCTGCGCTGACTGGCAGAAGAGTTGAGAGAGAGAGCTTTACACCGCGCGACTCGGAGGGGCTTTGTCACGGCAATTGTATAAAGTGATATGGGAGAGGAAATGGACTGCGCTCGTCGCCGGGTAGTGGCGGCTGTAGAGGCAGCATCCGCCAGGAGATTACCGCGCTTTATCTTGTCATGGTAAATTAACACGGCAGCGAGGCGCGCTCCTCAACACACTGACCTCTTCATCTCTCCAAGCTGCCACTCCGAGTTGAGAGGAGAGGAGAGGAGGTGCAGTTAAAAAAACGAAAACTTTTTTCCCCCCTCATGTGTGTTTGTAGAAGTAAATGAAGGTGCTCATTTATCCTTTCTTTCTTTCTCCACTTCTTCCCCTGAGTCAAACAGTTGAATTGTGTTAGCGCGGGAAGGGTTTCACAGACAGGTAGGTATTAATGGATAGGTATTAATTACTGTATCTTTTGTTCGTTTAATAAGGTCCTGCCGCGCGCTCAAGAAACAAAAAAACAGCAACAACAACAATATTCATCTGCTTATTTCAGGTCCAAATTCTCCAGGCGCCGCGTGCCTTCGATTCGATTTTTTTCGTATGAATTTTGACAGATTTGAAGCAGCACACCAAGCACTTAAACCAAACGCAGTGGTCACACTTAGTTTCTCCTGCCAGTGCTGTCATAATGAATAAACACATGCTTGCTTGTAGACAATTAAGGGCCTCTTAAAAAATATTGGCATGCATTTAATAAACTGTTATTTAAAATATACAAAATAAAGCTGCGCATTTCTGTTTAGGTAAATTTAACTGGAATATCTCGACCATTTTGTGCAATGATTTAAAAACAAAATAGATCATAGGAGTATTATTATTATTATTGCATTTTAATATAATTTTTTTTTTTAAGTTATGATTATTATTGTGAAATTGTAAAATATACATTATTAGATTAAATATGAACACGTGTTTACTACAGTGTGCGGATGGGATGGTCTTTGTAGGGGTGAGTATTTGTCCTCCAAGCTGAGATAAGATGGGAGGTGGGGTAAGGAGTGCGGGGTAGGGTTAGGCTGTGAGTGGGCCAACCGGTGGGTGTGGATGCCACAGCAGGCTCAGAGTCAGAGAGCAGACGAGGTGTGTGTTTAGCCCCGCGCTAAAGGGATTGGGATTGTTTGAGCAGTGTGTGTGTGTGTGTGTGTGTGTGTGTGTGTGTGTGTGTGTGTGTGTGTGTGTGTGTGTGTGTGTGTGTGTGTGTGTGTGTGTGTGTGTGTGTGTGTGTGTGTGTGTGTGTGTGTGTGTGCTTGCGTGCTCGCGTGCGTGCGTGCGTGTGTGTGTGTGGCAGCGCTGGCTTAAGACCAGTGAGTAGGTGTCAGTGTCACCTCCAGGAGCGAGCACTTACATCCCTCTAGCCTGTGTGTGTGTGTGTGTGTGTGTGTGTGTGTGTGTGTGTGTGTGTGTGTGTGTGTGTGTGTGTGTGTGTGTGTGTGTGTGTGTGTGTGTGTGTGTGTGTGTGTGTGTGTGTGTGTGAGTGAGTGTGTGCTTCAGGTGCCTCCTGTGACTCCCACTGCCAGATTGGCCATGCCTTAATTGTCGACACCACGGCACCACACATTAAACACATACACCTTCCCAACATGGAGACATGGCAGGGAATTGCACCCCCTCAATTGCTACTGTTAGTGTTGCTCTGCTCTGCTTCAAACCCACACAGGGTGGAGGGGTGTGTGTGCTCAGATGTACCCAGAGAGAGGAAGATAGAGGGAAAGGGAAAGACAGAGGGACAGAGCGAGAGAGGGACAGAAACAGAGAGAGAAAAAGAAAGAAACAGAGACCCTCTAAGGTAAATGGGTAGGTTTCTCCTGGAGGGCAACGGAGAGAATGAAGGAGGGAAGAGGAAGACGGAGGAATAAAAAGAGAGAGGGAACATGAGCATCTGTGCTGGCGGATGGAAAAAATAGCATTTTGCATTTTTTTGGCAAGAGTTAAGTGTGTTTAAATCTGCCTCTCCTCACAGATGAGCTTAAGAAGACAAAAGTTGTTTAATTCTGTTCCCATGCAGAGGCACTAAAGGGATAAAGAACGGAGAGAGAGAACGAGAGCAAGACGGAGAGGGAGAGAAGGAGAGAGGCGCAGTTTCACTTTGTTACAGCCGTTCGGAAGAGAATTGACATCTGCAAACTAAAGGCAGCAGAACCACCCACACTGTCAGCCTGCCACATCAAATACATAGACTCACACTCACTGGCGCATGCTACAAACATACTGGCACTCACACAAACATACTTAAACACCACCCAAGCATACACAGACATGCATACACACATAGACACACACGGACACAGACAAATATGCGTTCTCTTCTTTAAAGACAGAGACTAACATTTACAGTATGTATAAATACATTTATATTATTAAAAATATGCTCTCTCTAGCGTGCGCACACACACACACACACACACACACACACACACACACACACACACACACACACACACACACACACACACACACACACACACACACACACACACACACACACACACACACACACACACACACACACACACACACCCACACACACCCACACACACAAATACAATCAGGTCTCTGTATGACAGGTTGTCAGGCTGATTCCTGAGTTGGACTTGCTGTTTGTTGTAATCTTCTGCAGGCTACTTGAATAGCATGAGTAAATATGTTGCATGGCGTGTGGATTATAATATGGAGGGAGAATATACGCCATTTAAGTTGCTGCTATGTGGGTGACAGTCCAAATGTAGCCGACTTTGAGGAGGAATCATGTTGTATTAATTCTCTTTGATTAAGAAATGACCCTCGTTGTGGCCGTCTCAAGATGACGCGTGCCGATTTGAAGAAGGGAGGAAAAGAGATCCGAGCGTACTCCACCACGCTCTCTTTTCTGTTTTGTTTTTCTTTTCAAGACATCTTTTCTAGAAATAAAGAGTGCTGCTTTGCTAAGTATGCGGTGGATTAAATTAATGGGATGTGACAGGTGTGACTGGGCTGGTGGAGATGCCATGCTTCACTAATGTGTGCAGATCCAGTCACAACCGATGGAAAACCTCTGCCATTCTCCTCTCTCTCTCTCTCTCTCTCTCTCTCTCTCTCTCTCTCTCTCTCTCTCTCTCTCTCTCTCTCTCTCTCTCTCTCTCTCTCTCTCTCTCTCTCTCTCTCTCTCTCTCTCTCTCTCTCTCTCTTTCTCTCTCTCTCTCTCTCTTTCTTTTTATTTCTTCCTCTCTCTTTCAGCCTCTCGCTCTCTCTCTCTTCTCTCCCTCTTTGGCTGTTTCTGGTCTCATCAATAAGGTTCTCATGTGACTTCCCTTATCCTAGGAGGGAAGGATGGAGAGACTGTGTTATCACATCACTGTAACAGTTCTAAAAAGTTCAACCCAAGCCCCCCCTCATCCACTGCACACAGAACCCCCCTGACGCCCCACACCTATACCCCCCCCCCCCGACGGTTTACCAGCACACAGTAAGCATGCTCCAGTGTCAGCCGAGAGAGAGAGCGAGAGAGAACAAACACAATTGTAAATACAACCCATATTTATGTTAATTTATTTTCCTTTTTGTACTTTAACTATTTGCCCATCGTTACAACACTGTATATACTGTAGTCATAATATGACATTTGAAATGTCTCTAGTTAATTACTGTTAATTTTTTGATTGCTTATTTCACTTTTGTTTATTATCTATTTCACTTCCTTTGGCAATGTAAACATATGTTTCCTATGCAAATAAAGCCCATTGAATTGAAATTGAATTGAGAGAGCGAGCGAGAGAGAGAGAGAGAGAGAGAGAGAGAGAGAGAGAGAGAGAGAGAGAGAGAGAGAGAGAGAGAGAGAGAGAGAGAGAGAGAGAGAGAGAGAGAGAGAGAGAGAGAGAGAGAGAGAGAGCGGTAGGGGGGAAAGAGAGATAGAAGAGAGAGAGAGAAAGATGAAGGGAAGAGTTAACAGTTCTGTAGCCTTCGGTGATCAGCAGACTAGCTGGCCACCTCATTAGAAACGGGGAGATCATGAGCCAAAAACACAGAACCACCACTATTATACTGTACCGTGACCACGGAACCTGGTGACACATCTCACCTATTGAATCTCACTTATTGCTTTGGCTATCCGCTAGCGTTCATTCACGTCCCTAAAACCCATTTGTGAGTGAATTATTGAATGTGTTGACTTCCTCTCTGGGAGTGGTGTGAGTGAGTGTACATGTACACAGTCTCTAGGAGGAGTCACGGAAAGTGACAGCACTTTCCCAGGTGAGAATCTGTTCCCTTCTGGACTTTGCTCGTCTCTCTGCTATAACGTGCCGGTTCGTTGACAATGAAAGCCGTATTAATATCACAAGGTGAAACCAACTGACTTCAGACTGCTGATGGATCTGTCGAGGATGGTACAGTTCATAGAGACAGTTACGGTATGTGGCAGCGATATTAACGAGGAAACTACTGTACCTCCATCAGGAAACCAGTTCAGTATTAGTACCTCATCTGCTCAATAAAAGCTCACAGGCATGTAGAGATATCATTTACAACGTGATACCGATATCAGGGTATGTGTGTGTGCATGCGTGTTTATTTTCTTTAACTAGGCAAGTCAGTTAGGAACAAATTCTTATTTACAATGACGGCTTACCCCGGTCAAACTCTAACCCGGACGACGCCCTATAGGATCACGGCCGGTTGTGATACAGCCTGGAATCGAACCAGGGTCTGTAGTGACGCCTCTAGCACTGAGATGCAGTGCCTTAGACCGCTGTGCCACTTGGGAGTGTAAAACACTGGCGTACCTCCTAAAGGTGTGAGTTAGGCCAAGCATTCCCAGGCCTCTGTCTTTTCCTTGGGATAAGCTCATTGTCTGCCACACACACACACACACACACACACACACACACACACACACACACACACACACACACACACACACACACACACACACACACACACACACACACACACACACACACACACACACACACACACACACACACAGCGGGTGTTGCTGCCCTAAGCATCTAAACTCTTCTCTCTGGAAAAAGCCAGAGCAGGGAGATCTTTTGTAAAGTTTAATTACAAAACAAGTCAGGTATTTGCAGACAAGGTCAATCGTCCATCTGTAAATCAGGGTTCATCTTTGACTAATCTGTTCCTATTATCTCATACCACCTGTTTTAGTGTGTTGTGTTGTGGGTGTGTGTGTCCGTGCGTGCGTGCAGTGTGATGTAGTGTAAGTGTGTGTCTGCTTGTTAATAAAGTTGGCAGCTGAAGTGTGCGTGCAGTCACAAAGCTGATCATGACAAGGTCGTCACCACATTGTCACAGTTCATTTAGTTGAGACCCCGCAAAATCTCTTGACAGGACAGTGGAGTTGGTATATCAAAGGTTATGATTCCAGGATGTTCTTTGATGTAAAACTTACTGTTTCTGGTTGTTCTGTGAACGTTTTCTGTACATTTCTGTGATGGCGATGCAACTTAAGTTTATTGTCACAAATCAGCTCTTTCACGGAGAAAACTTGCAAGTGAGACATTTGGACGAGCAGGAATGCTTATTGGATCTCTTTCAAAGTGAAACGGTTTAGTCTTTGAAAGACATTACAGTAGCTCTCTCCCAACAGCCTGAGTGAAATCATTTCTGTTTTATGTCTTTCCTCTGTTAACCACCTCCAAGTCAGTGGCATGCAGATTCCTTAGGATCCAACAGATAGTGAGTGCCCTAACTTAAGATGGCTGGCCACCGATGAAAGTGTAGCACAGCCAGCTAAAAGAAGGAGAGAACGAGGGATAATGAGAGGGAGGATGCCAGTTACTGTAGTCTTCCTCTCCTCCGTTCGGATCTCTGAGTTTTACATTTTAATCTTGTCTGGATTTCCTTTCTTCCTACTCTCTTCCCTTTCTCTCTCTTCTCTCTTCTCCTTTCCTCATCCCCCTATACTTCTCTACTTCTCCCCTTTCTCTCAGTCTCCTCTCTTCCTCTCTGTGGCTGTTCTGTGAGTGAGTTTGAGATACTGGTTTTGCCACAAACATCAGCAATAAGCTGAATTCAAACTCTAATTAATGGAATATTATTAAATGTCCAACTCAGCCATTTTTATCTCAATATCAAATCATTTCTGGGGAACAATTAACTACCTTAGTGTGAATGATTTCAATTAAAATGTTCAAAAATAAACAAAAATAGCTTCTAAGCAAAGAACTTCTCAAGCAAGGATTTTGCTAGGCCTGTCTGGGAGTGGCCTGAGTGGGGAGGGGGAAACAGAAAACTAGCTGTTATTGGCAGAGAGGTTTGGAACTATATTTCTTATTGGTCTATAAACTAATTAACCGCCTGGTGATGTCACCAAGCAGGCGAAATCTTACACTGAAAGGGCATATCATAATTTTCACAATTTCACAGTATTATTCCATCCCTCATAGTGTGGAAATATATATAAGAAAATCATGTTTTTGAATGCACTAGGCCTTTAAGACAAGTACTCATACTTCCTCTCCCCTATCTCTCTCTCTCTCTCTTTCTCTCTGCAGGACCAGGGTTGGTCTCTGAGCCCCTACCCCCAGCACAACTCCTCTACCTCTCCAGGCAGTAAGCAGCAGGTGGAGGAGGGTGGTTCAGGGGCCGCAGCGCTGGGGACCCCAGAGAGACGTAAGGGCAGCCTGGCTGACGTGGTGGACACACTGAAACAGAGGAAAATGGAGGAGCTCATCAAAAACGAACCAGAAGGTCAGTCACCATGTACAAAGATGTACTGCTCTGTATCGCTTTCTCTTTTCTCCCTATCACTCTCTATCGCTCTCTATCACTCTCTCTCTCTCGCTCAATTTCAATTCAAGGGCCTTATTGGCATGGGAAACATATGTTTGCATTGCCAAAGCAAGTGAAATAGATAATAAACACTTAGTGAAATAAACAATATAAATGCACAGTAAACATTACACTTACAAAAGTTCCAAAATACTAAAATAACCTGTACTGTACACACACACACACACACACTCACACATGCCCTATCACTTTCTTTCTCTCTCTGTCTCTATCTCTCTCTCAATTTCTATCTTTCTCTCTTTCACTCTCTCTCTATGTTTCTTTCTCTCTTACTCTCTCTTTCGTTTTCTCTCTCACTTTACCCTTTAGTAGCAGGTGATAGTGCCAGGTCTCCCTCCCTCTCTTGCTCCATGCTAACGAAGACATTTTGTAACTGCCTGGCGACAGGGTGTGTGTGTCTGTGTTTCTGTAAGTGTATGGGTGTGTGGGTGTATGTGTGTGGGTTGGTGTGTGTGTGTGTGTGTGTGACAGAGAGAGTCAGCCCTTTGTTTGATGGCAGACAGCATCAGCTGTCCAGAGCCATTGTCTAACAACCACTTTGCATATTTATTACCAGCTGATAGTACAGGGACCATCAGCCTTTTACTTCTCTCTCTCTCTCTCTCTCTCTCTCTCTCTCTCTCTCTCTCTCTCTCTCTCTCTCTCTCTCTCTCTCTCTCTCTCTCTCTCTCTCTCTCTCTCTCTCTCTCTCTCTCTCTCTCTCTCTCTCTCTCTCTCTCTCTCTCTCTCTAGCCTTTAGTAGCAGGTGATCTCTCTGTGTGCTTTCGTGTGTGTTCTTTCTTTAAATTTTCGGGTAAAATGACATATCCAAATCTGACTGCCTGTAGCTCAAGACCTGAAGCAAATATATGCATATTCTTGATACCATTTGAAAGGAAACACTTTGCAGTTTGTGGAAATGTGAAATTAATGTAGGAGAATATAACACATTAGATCTGGTCAAAAATAATACAAAGGGAAAAAAAACAGTTTTTTTGAATTTCTTTTGTACCATCATATTTGAAATGCAAGAGAAAGGCCATAATGTATTATTCCAGCCCAGGCGCAATTTAGATTTTGGCCATTAGATGGCAGCAGTGTATGTGCAAAGTTTTAGACTCATCCAATGAACCATTGCATTTCTGTTCAAAATGTTGTATCAAGACTACCCAAATGTGCCTAATTGGTTTATTAATAACTTTTCAAGTTCATAACTGTGCACTCTCCTCAAACAATAGCAAGGTATTCTTTCACTGTAATAGCTACTGTAAATTGGACAGTGCAGTTAGATTAACAAGAATTTAAGCTTTCTGACAATATCAGATATATCTATGTCCTGGGAAATATTCTTGTTACTTGCAACCTCATGCTAATCGCATAAGTGCACATTAGCTCAACCGTCCCACAGGGGGGACACCGATCTGTAGAGATCCTTAAGAGGCTTTTTTGTGGAAATGTGTCTATGTGTGTGTGTGTGTGTATCCAGCTGCTGCTGCGTGTGTGTGGACACCTTGACTTTGCTCAGACTCTTGAGTATGCCACACAACAATTTTACAGTTGATCCCTAAGTCAAACAGGCCGAGGCCAGGACAAGAAAGCCAGCAGTGTGTGCATGCGGGTGTGTGTGTAGGTGTGTGTGTACAGTACAGGTTATTTATAGTACATATAACAGACCGCCACACTGCATGGAGGTGTGTGTAGGCCAGTCAGTGTAACAGGCCCTGTACAAAATCATTTGCTCTAAGCATTTCTTCATAGGTGGCTGTGGGCCATTATTAGGACAAATGTTTGTTTTCCAATTTCTGCTTCAAAGTCCCATAATATACTGGAGTTATTTTCTTCTGCCATTGAAATAATACACTATTCTACCTGTGGCCGTTTTGGCTCTGCATTGAGCCCCACAGTCCAGTTCCACTTCACAGAGGGCCCAACAAGTGAGAAAACAGTGCTGGGGGCGTGTGTGTTTTCAAGCTTGTGTGAGTCCCAGAGACGTATGGTTTTGCCAGTTATAGTTGGCCTACATTCAGCTCTACGGTTGTTCCAGTTGATATGTGGAGTTTTTTTCAAAAGGTTCTTTTGAGTTTGGTGGAAAAGACCCGCAATAAACCGGGTTGTTTGGCCGAGATTCTGAGATGTGTGCTGTTGGCTAGACCGTGCGGGAGCTGCGAACCTTTTTGAGTTCTGTCGTTGGATTGGGTTTATTGTACAAGAGGACTCCGTGATCTGGCCATAGTATAACCACAATAATATCTGTGAGTCAGGCAGTACAGATACAGACCGAGACATACACACACACACACACACACAGTTCGAGAGCAGTAGCGGTAGCTTCACACTCTCCATTAGCAGGGCCACAGTACCACATCAGAATGGGTAGTGCCATTATCTCTCCGACCGTTGCCGTTCAAATGAAACACCCTAACAAAAGGCCTCAGCGCCTTGAGAGCAGACACACACACACACACACACACACACACACACACACACACACACACACACACACACACACACACACACACACACACACACACACACACACACACACACACACACACACACACAACAGACAGAACAGAAAGGCATAAAGAGGGGAGGAAAGAAAAGGGGGGAGATGAAGAGTGAGGGTGGAGACAGAGAGAGAGAGAGCGAGAGAGAGAGAGAAAGAGAGACCCTACTATATAAAAATCCATTCCATCCTTCTCAGCCCTCTCTCTCTCTCTCTTTCTTTCTTTCTCCCTCTCTCCCGGCTGCCCATTGTTTTGTTGTGTTCTCCACAAAGCCCATTAGCAGCAAACGGCAGGTTGGGATGAAACATTAATGAAGGCTTTAATCATTATGAAAGGCCTGTATTAATACTGCTGCAGTCCCCCTTTCACACACTGCCTGCCTCCAGCTGGATCAATGGCACACACACACAGGGACGCGGGCGTGCACACACACACACACTCACCCCGGTATAGGCACATGTGCTGTGAAGAAAGGGATGTGAGAGAAGGACGAAAGAGATGAAATTGGTCAGAAAACAACAAACACCCTAAAAACAGGACTAGAAAGGGGAAAAGAGAAGAGGAGAGAGAGAGAGGCTGGCTTTATATAACCAGGCCTTGAGCTAGACACTAGCCATGTTCTCTTAGACTCTCGCCTTGTGTAAATCCAGTGTCTCGACACACACACACACACACACACACACACACACACACACACACACACACACACACACACACACACACACACACACACACACACACACACACACACACACACACACACACACTGGTCCAGGGTTGAGGCAGAAGTTACAAAGACATAGTTTTTATCAGTGTGACCAGTGCTGCTCTACTTAGTGGCTAGATAAATGTGTGGCGTGGTACAAAGACACGCTGGTGTGTGTGTAAGATACTGGGTCAGTACAGACTGCCTCGTCTCCCCTGTGTCTCTGTGTGTGTGTGTCTGTGTGTGTGTCTGTCTGTGTGTGTGTGTGTGTGTGTGTGTGTGTGTGTGTGTGTGTGTGTGTGTGTGTGTGTGTGTGTGTGTGTGTGTGTGTGTGTGTGTGTGTGTGTGTGTGTGTGTGTGTGTGTGTGTGTGTGTGTGTGTGTGTGTGTGTGTGAGAGAGAGAGAGAGAGAGCACTGAGCAGCTGGCTGAGCCACTACCAGAGAGCACCCAAGCAGGAATAGCGCTGTTGGCCTTTAATAAATGACTAGCCATAGAGCTCCCTTATCGACTTTGTGATGTTACACCGCGCTCACACACAACACATTCCTCTTCTGTCTACCTATACTGCCTACCTGTTACCCCCGAGACACACACACACACTGCTGCGTGATAATGCTGGTTTTAAATTGTGTCAGATGTTGAGTAGAGAGTTGGAAGTGTGTGAAGAGGAGTTGATGGGGGATCATGCTGGCGTGTGCGTGTGCGTGTGTGTGTATGATTCCGTGCTGGAGTGAATGTGTGTGTGATTAGGACTAATAATGAGAGCAGATCAGAGAGCAGCACGGGGGGGCGCAGGGGTGAGAGGAGGGCCAGGTCTGGGCTTAGGAGGGACAGCACTGGGGCTGGATAGACACACACACAGGGAGCCAGGGACAGGCACTTCACTGTTGGCTGAAGTTAACCCTCCCCTCCCTCTACTGGGCTGTACGTTTAACCTATAGTAACACACACCTCGCTTCGGTAGCACACACGCCACTGTTGTATAGCGAGTGAGAATACAAGCGAGATAGAACCAGATCATAGAGGAAACTAGCTGCAGTATTTGGGGCACAGATGTTCCTCTCAGCCCCTAGAGTGATACTGCCTCTGCCCTGGCAACTCACCAGTCTTCCTCGGTCCACGCAGTCCCCCTCTCCCTTCCTCTCTGTCTCCCTCTCTCTCACCTGTCCCCCTTCCTCTCAGTCCCCCTCTCTCTCCCTTCCTCTTTGTCTCCCTCTCTCTCTCTGTCCCCCTTCCTCTCAGTCCCCCTCTCTCTCCCTTCCTCTCTGTCTCTCCTCTCTCACCCCCCCCCCTTTCTCACTCTGATTCTTTCTCCCCCTCTTTCTCTCTCTCTCTGCCCTGGCAACTCACTCTGCTTCTCTCGTTCCCTCTCTGTCTTTCTGCCTTTCCTGTCCCTCTCTGAGTCATGCTCAGGGTGAATTCATGGTCAGGGCCACTCTGGTCCCCCTTTGCCTCTCTCTGAATGCTTGATATTGACTAATATGATATTTGACTGGTAGTTTGAATAGGCTGGTAGGCTATACATCTCTACTGTTGTCTATGTAAGCTGTATTATACATGTTGACTGTAAAGCTGTAGTCAGATGCTGAAACCATACTTTTCAGAGAGGAAGTAAGGAGCCTCTCTCATGGTGCTGCTCTGGGTTCAGGCCATCCAGGATGTCTTAAGGGCAGGTCCCAGGTCAGGTGTAACGGCAGCTTTATGATCTGTGGGGTTGTAGACAGAGCTAGGGGTCAGGGGGAATGGGCTGTTTTTACTGCCGAGGGGGCTGTGACTTATGTGCGCACAAACACACGTACGTACGTACGCAGACGCCCGAAACACACACACACACACACACACACACACACACACACACACACACACACACACACACACACACACACACACACACACACACACACACACACACACACACACACACACACACACACACACGTAGAAGGCTCTCCGCTGGCAGCATGTGTCTCCCTACCTAAAATGTCAATCACTAACGTATGTCACAGAGCACATTTATTTTCATGGTGACGAACAAAAAAACTCCAGCTCGCTTTTAGAGCCAGTGGGGCATTTTATAGCACAGCACTTAGCCAGGGCCATTGTGCCACACTAGCACACACTGGTAGGAGCTCACTCACGCATCCATACACTTGAATGGCGGACAATAGGAAGGGCGGATACATTCCCCGATGAAGAAGAAGAGAACAAGAAAGGAGGAGATAGAAAAGAAAATGAAAGAAAGGGGCCTTGAGAACTTGAGGGAGCCCAGCAGACTCTCTCTCTCTCTCTCTCTCTCTCGCTCTCTCTCTGTCTCTCTTTATCTGTCTGTCAATCCCCTGGGCTAGCTAATCCTCCACAGGCCCCTATGCTGTCTCAAAGTGTCCAACACACACACACACACACATACGCACGCATGCACGCTTGCACACACACACTCATGCATGTACACACGCACACACACCGTTGAGTTCACAGCCCTAGCGTGGGAGAGAGGGAACCTCCATATGTGATTTCCACCAGTTGGTAGTAATTAGTTAGTTGTATAAATTAGCATTAAGTGCAGATTGTTGCATTGTTCATGATGATCCCCCTTTTGCTGTGGGAAAAAACGAGTGAGTGAAACAGTGAAGGAGGAGAGGTTGAATAATACTGTTTTACGACCCTGTAAAGAGAGAGAAATGTCTCTACATCTCCAATTAGAGAAGGACGGGAGGAGAGGAGGAGGGTGGAGAGGGAGGAGAGAACAGAAGGAAGGGAGGAGAGGAGGAGAGAGGAGAGGGAGGAGAGAACAGAAGGAAGGGAGGAGAGGAGGAGAGAAGAGAGGGAGAAGAGAACAGAAGGAAGGGAGGAGAGAGGAGAGGGAGGAGAGAACAGAAGGAAGGGACGAGGAGGAGAGAGGAGAGGGAGGAGAGAACAGAAGGAAGGGAGGAGAGGAGGAGAGAGGAGAGGGAGGAGAGAACAGAAACAGGGTTAATGTTGTGTTTTGTTAAACTCTTCTAAGTATTCACACCACCATAGCAGTTTATTAACAGTATCACGTTGTTCAGACAGCCCAACCCGTTCCTTGTTGCTTCGTCTTATCCTGACACTCGTGTTAAGAATTCTTCCTGGAACTGGAGGAAAGCACAAGTCTCTTTCTCTTTTACCAAGGCGAACATGGTCGGATATTTATTGTATTCCAGCTACCGAACTCAAGTCAATCTATTTTCTTTGTGGCATGAGAACCAGGCTGGAAGACTCGAGAAGAACCTGAGGCCTATTGTGAGGCGGCCATTGTTCCTTCCTATGAAAGGCACATTCAAGTCACTTTTTATCGAATTGTTTTCGTCTGCTTTTCACTTTGTATTCTCTACCCCAGGCTTGCACAAGACAATCAACGGAGATGAAACCCTCCCCTTTAAATGTTTTCTCTCAGCCCAGATGAGCGATATTAAGAAGTGAATAGTATGTGTGTGGATGGGAAAAGCGGTGCCCTAGCTATTGTGCTCTACATGGCTTATAAAAGGGGCTTATAGAGCGGTCCCGTGGTCTTTCTGTTCCTAGTGAACAGCCCTGGATGGGAAAAGCTGGGCCGGCTGTCTTTGTGTTACTGCGTGTGCGTAGCGTTGTGTTGTTGCCCTCCCGGCGTGCCATTAGGACGGCCACAAAAGCCCGGAGTTCATGAATCAGACAGGGTTTCCATAGCCGGAGCATTGTGAGCGCGTTGTGCCGCGCTGCTAATGCCGACCCGGGAGTGACTGTTCTGTTCTGTTCCATAGCCCTGTCATCTAGTCAGAGCCCAGACCTCTCAGAGTCTCTGTGAGACAGCTCCAAAGGTCCAGTGTAGAGCCAATGTCATTGAGATTCATGAAATGGAATCTTGGAATGTTCCCGTGAAGTGGCAGACAGGCAGTGTGTTCTGTGTTCTAGAGCGGAGCTATAGCTCAACAATCCATACATTACCGTGGACTCTTTTTACAGAGTCAATCTGCACGGACGTGTTCTTTACGGATGGCAGAGGAATGTGTGTATAATATAGAAGCGTTTGTCAATGGATGTGACATTAGGTTAAGTTAACTATATGGATGAAAACAGGAGCTATTCCCTCAATGTTGGAGCTTTTATAACTTTGTATTGAAAGTTAGTAAATGTAATGAACGTGCGCACGCACACACACATTACATACACATTACACACACACAGTACCAACACATTCACACAAACACTAGCAACACAAAAATACACATTTTTGTATTATTTTTTGGGATGTTCAAATTTAGATAAAATATCCAAACCTTTTATATTCTATCGTAGTTTAATCCGTATGCAAATTTTCAGACGACAACCGTATCTATTAACATACTAATGTCAGTTGGACTAAATGCGGACATTTGGACGTTAACGCTAAATAATGGAATGTAATATCTCATGAATATGCAACATTGAAGCATTTAAAAACCCTTGTAGCCACCGACACCAAAATTAAAACGTTGATTATATTCCCGTTTCGTAACGTGGAACACATCAACATTAGCTCACACTGACAAAGAGCTTTTTGAAACTTTTGCATTACAGGGTCACTGTACTATCCAAGGAAGGGCTCTGCTTGTCGCACGTATGAATGAAAGACTGGATTCGTGCTGCACACACAAATACGGCTTGTTACCTGAAACGTGATACGGGTGGAACTCTGATGCAGATATTTTAATAAGTAAAGGCAGTAAAGCATAAGCAAATAATCCAACACAACATAACAGTTAAACATGTAACTGCTCCTCTCCATCAACTCCCTGTAAGTGTCAGTTCTGCCATTGTATCTCCTTTAGGCCTTTGCCTCTGGCAATTTGCATGTCTCTACACTGGTACGTAAGCCTGTCGCTTCGTCTTTAACTGCCCGTGTGTCTCTGTACGTTGGGCGCTTGACAGAAGGAAAAATATGCCTCATTTCCACTAATCCACATAGGCCTCTGATCAAATGGTACAATCTGTTTACAAACTTCCTTCACATTCAGGCCGCGTAGCCTGAACCTACGCACACTATAGCGAGCCTAGATTTGAAGCTGGATATTTATCTGAAAGGGATATAAGCCTTGGGTTAGAGCATGAGATGTGTTTAACATCATATACGTACTGTACGTATGTGTGGACAGGGGTAAAACCAGGGTAAATACCGTCATTATATTATTTACTAACCTGGAACTAACACCAACCGTTCTCCCACGATGCACCACTCTGAAGGGTCACTAACCACCCTACACATGCCAGCAATCAGCATAATCACTCCCTCCTCAACCCCCCTCCCTTCCGCTTTTCACACAGACAGACAGTCACACACACACACACACACACACACACACACACACACACACACACACACACACACACACACACACACACACACACATGCACGCAAGGAGCTTTCACGTAAGCTTTCAAAGGATATTAATTGTCTCAATAAAACAACTGTCCCAAACAAAGTGTAGACTAGCCTCACGTAAATAACAGACTTGTACAGCTCTAAAAGCTGTAAGGTTTTACCTCCCGACCTGCTGCATGTGATTTAGATGTGCCTGACACAGATCTATATGAGTAATGGTGTGTTTCTCTGTACTGAGCAGTATATAAGGCTGGGGATCTGTCTGACTGTGTGTCTCTCTGTTGCTCAGCCAGTCAGTCAGTTGTCTCTTTGAACCCAGAGAGACTATATTGATTAACCTTGTCTGCCTGGTGGGAGCTGAGGGGCCGGCATGGGGATGGGGGGGGGGTGTAACGGGGGCGGGTAGATTAGATGAAGTGGTGTGTCTGTGAAGCAGCCTGAGGGGTCAGGACCTTCGCTCCACTAGTGAAGGAACTGTGATTTGAGCCAGATGTTCTCAGACAAGCCAGGCAGCGCCTGCCACCGCAGAGGCCGGAGACCACCCCTCTCATTCCCCTGCTCTGCCCCCCCCCCCCCCCCCCCACACACACACACCTCCTCCCTTATTGTCCCCCCTCTCTCTTCTGTTTTTCCCCCGTTTTTTCCCTTCTCCTCTCTCTCACTCAAACTCCCCTTCTCTCTCCCGCCCCTCCCTCTTTGGTCTCCCCCTAACCTTCTCTCCCTTAGTCCGTCATCTCTCCATTCTCTTTCTACCTCCCTTTCTCTCTCCCGTACTCCCCAATGCCTCCCTCGCTCCTGTGCCTCAATCTCAAATCCCTCCTCCATACCCCCTTTCCTCCCTCCTCCCCCCTTAGCCCCCCTCCCCCCTATGCCTCCCGCCCTACCTCATCTTTACTCTTCTCTCTGCTCCAAGGAATTAAAAAGTGGTGAGACTCTCATTCTGGCATAGAGCCCTACCCCTCTCCAACACCCCTCCTCCCCCCCTGCCTCCCCCCTAGAGCCCGGGAACAGTGAACAGGTGTTCTCCACTTTTGATTTCAGTGCATTTGGATTAATCCTGTCAGCTCAGCTGTTAGAACAACTGTCACCTCCAGATGCTAGTCATTTTGGGCTGGAGCTGTCACCGGCTGCCAGTTTTCTTCGGTGCTACACACACAGAAAATGAGACACACACATGCACACACACACACACATGCACACTATTCTTGTCCACACACACACGTCCACACACACACACACGTCCACACACACACACACACACACACACACACACACACACACACACACACACACACACACACACACACACACACACACACACACACACACACACACACACACGTACACACGCGCACACGCGTACATACACACACACACTGATTCTCTCTCTGTCTCTTCCCAGCCTATTGTCATGTAAACAAAGCAATTTCTCTCCTACACCTCTCTTCCTGTCTGTGATACAGGTATCAATGAGTTTGGAAATGATATGTACGGGATACAGCGCAATAGAATATGAGTGTGTGTTTAAATCATTTCAGTTTCGTTAATAAGTCTAGGGTTAGGGTTAGCCCGTGTGAATATGTACATAGAAGGATGTGTCTCTGTGGCGTTGATTTCCCCAGCAGCCAGTATTCAGAGGAACAGTCAGACGTGGAACCTTTTTAACCTCTTCACTTTTACCCCTCCCCTTCTCTCTTCTCCCTTCTTTCTCCCTCTTTCTCTC